>NW_027128478.1:0-18000 GCF_037325665.1 Littorina saxatilis
GAAAAATACAGGTGAATGAGCAAGAAGGCAGAAAAAAGAAAAGAATTCATGAAGAAAAAGAGAGCATGACAGGAAAGAGGAACCAACAATCTACCTAACAGCAAACTAGAAAGCTCCTGCGGTTCCAAAAACAGGAGGGGCCTTTAATTTCATAACCGCAGTGCCCCACTGCGGGAGATTATTCTGCGTATAACATGGTATTTTCGTGATAATCGGGGTATTATTGTTGTTTTCTGACACATGTTTGGTCGCAAATAACTAGATATTCCTCACAAACACGATTCGTCGCCTTTCTAAAACGTAATGATTATAAACACCTTTAGGCTTTATTATTGTTTGTAATATAAATGACAAAATGCCATTCAAACTATAAATGTCCACTTGTTCAACTAGGACAACAGTGTCACATTATATTTTACCAAATATGTACTTAATTAAACTAAATAAAACACATTTTTGAGAAAAATGAAGAGAAAAAAGGGGGAGAACTCCGCTTGTGGAAGATCCTATCGTCATTTACAGTGACGCGTTCAGCTCATTTCCAGTCATTCTAAGACAATTGCGTTAGTTAAAGTACTGCTGACAAGTTTCGGCATTTGTTAAACTATCCAAACTGTGCTGTTGAAGCACTACAATTACACGTAGCGGTTAATATTCAATCTGAAAGTGTCTTCGACAAGCAGTTTTGGGCCAAAGCTCACCGTGTAGGGTTGAAGGCGGGTAACTCTCGAACAAACTGTTCGTGAATCAATTTTAAAGCAAAATCATGATCTCGCTAAGCGTGATTGACAAGAGACAACTATAAATGAAATTGTAGGCATTCTGTTTCATTAATTTGTTGTTGTTCAAATCTAGTAATTGATGCGGGGAAGAGAACTAGCTTCGCGCATGGATATTGTTATGCGGAAGGTATCGGCTAAAGAAACAAGGCAAGAGCAGGATTGTGTTGGAAAAGTTGGTGTTTTTGATCAAAACGTCGTGGTCAAGGGATAACAAGCTTAGGCTACACACCTCGTCCTGCATATCTTGCATATTGTCCCACGAGTAGATGTTCAGGTATTATACCTCGCAAGAGGCTTGGTAATACCTGAAAATCGACCCTAGGGAAAATATGCACGATATTCATTTTGAAGATATATACCTTACTGCCACACAGGCATTCTGGTATACGTCACATCACATTGTATACTCATGCAAAGCGCATGCACAGTCAATATTCGTTCTCGCAACAATAATAGGTATACACGGCAAAGAACGTTTGTATAGCTAATAATATTATACAGCTTCCCCAAAATAAAAAGGTTTCGAAACAAATCATTAATCCAACATTATTCTAGAACGTGGCCTGTAACGGTACTGGGGTTAAATAGGGTTACAGATACTGTGTATTTCTGAGCCAGTCCCGGTGTTTTGTTTCACTCGCCGCAGAGCCTCTGGTCGGCCGGTCGTTCTGGCCTCGGCATCTCACTCCCGTCTCGCCTCAGCGCTCAGCCCGGCACCGGAGCTGTTCGTAAACACGATGATTAAAGTTCGTATTCATCCATGTCATTGACGTAACGTATCTTAACCCAACCGTTACGTACGTTACTGCCACGTTTAACACAATCACGATCTGTCCGTCACTTTAACTCCACCTTACTGACATCAATATGATTAATGTCGAACTTTTCTAAAATACCAATGACGCTAAACTACATTTAACACATTACAGTGACAAAATTTTACATCCAAAAATGTGTCGTACAACAACCAAACCTTATCAAATCAAGAGAAAGGGGGAATGTACGTTCTGGCTCACCGATTCCGACAGACCCTAAATATTAACCAAAAATAGGCTTCTGGACTAAACTTTTACTAAAATGAAACATGCGACAAAATCAGAAAAATACTGCATAAATCCATACAAAAAAAATACAGTAAAGTAAGGTTGTTTTGAACCAATTCCGGGTCTGTCGGAATCGGTAACCCAGAACGTACATTTCCCCTTTCTCTTATACAACATTCTTAAGCTCAATACGCTCTCTCATTTACAAACTTTACTTCATATGTTCTTTCACTGTTAGAATTATATCTGATACATGCAATGTGACTGTCTAAACGAATAGTTAACTCTTTACAAGTGATTCTATTTTTACTTTTTCTTCCCGTCCTATTTGAATCCCCTTTTTTAAAAACTGCTTTTTCAGATCTTCTATATCGATTGGCTTGTTATATTCAGCTCGTGTTTTTGTTTGAATACTTGCTTTCTTACTTTTGTAGTCATCAAAGTCTGTTTGTATCTGTTTGAATTCTTCGTCAGAAACTTTTGAATCTTCAAGTGCTTTACTGATAGACAGTTTTAGGCTAGACAATTTTGATGATGCAAGAGTGGAAATGGATTCGTGTTTTTCAAGCTTTTTCACAATTTTTTTCATTATAGCTGATGCTATAAATGATAAACCACCAACTGCTGCTGCGACACCACCTAGGATTAGAGAAACTGGAGTCCCTACTCCGGTAGCTAACAGAATTGTTCCCGTTACACCTGCAGCTGATGCAAGGATAGTAGAACCAGTGCTGGCATTAGAAAGGCTGTTGTAAGTTGTTGAGTACTTACGTCTAGCGCGAGAATATTTTTCTAATTCATCTTCTAGTTGTTTTTGTATATTACTAATGTGTGCCAGTCTGAATTGTTGACTTTCTGCTGCACTTTCATCAATATTAGGATAAAGCTTCACACTGCTAGTCATCTTTTTTATGCAAAATATAAAATATTTATCTTAATTCTCACTGGCCAGTGTTTCTGCTAAGCTTTGAAGCTGTTCATTGCTTAACACCTTATCTGTATAGTAGAAAGCAATCAAATCAAGATAAGTAAGATTAATACTTCTTATTTCTGTTAAATTATTTATATCTGCGTTAACAACAACATTTTGGTTTGACGTCTGTTTTTTTATTGTGTTAGAATCCTTTTGAACAGCAATAAATACTCTGACTTCTTCAACATTTAATGGTCTCCAGTTGAGATTTATTCCTCTCATTAGAACAGTGTTTGTGGTTTCTTCCCTTTTCCTGACAACTATATCAAATATCATAGTTGCATTCTGCCCTATTGGAAGCTTGGGTATAAAATCGACAATGGTGTCAGCGTCCTTTTCAACACTTTGTTTTCTGTGAATGAGATAGTTGTTCTTATGGAAAGGTTTAACTGCAACTTCTCCCCTGCTGTTAATCGCAGGAACAAGGCTAACAATTAGTGGTTTAGCATTGATTGACTTACGGAATGTGTCGTCTTTTCCAACAAGAGTGTATGGACTCACAAATTCAAACTTCATTTCCCAGTCAATCTTTTTCATAACAGGACTAAGTACCCATTTTTTATTCTGATGTTTCCACATGTAGAATGTGTCATCGACAATTGGATCAGGTACATTAACATCACGGATTTGACCTAGTTTGAGAAATCTTGGTTTCTTTTCATCGTCGATTTCCTTTCTCTTGTAATAGCCAGTGTCTGTAAACTCGAATGCATACACTGCACCAACTTCAGCATTGCTCTCAAAGTCGATAGCGTCTGCTAAATCTTTCAACTCTATAGTTGAACATGCAACAGGATAAACTATTGTAGGTCCACTCGACATTTTAATACTCAATATTTTATAGAACTATTTCCAATGTAATGTTAAACAAACAATCAACTGGTTGTCCACTTTGATTTTTCAGATCAATGTGTAGGAATTCATGACACCCTTCCTCCAAGTCCTTGAACTGAAGTGTCTTAAATGTTGGCACGTGCATTTTACAAAAAGAGGCATCACTCGGTGGAAGAATCCTAAGCAGATCAGAACGCTGATCATTAAACAGATTATAGGATGTGTTAAGCTCTCTCATGTGAACAAACAGTATACTGTTAACATCCATGTCAATGGGACGTGTTCCCTTGTATGTATTTGTAATTCCAAGCATTTCAAGGAGTTTGGTTGGAAACTCAAATGATCTGTTTACTTCTCTAGTTTTGGGCATAGTAAGAGTAGCAATGAGACTTGCATGATTTAAACTCGCTGTAATACCTACTGGAGCAAACAATTCTTTCTCTAAAGTGCAGAAGTCATAGTAACCATCTTCTACAGAATGTTTTTTATCATTAATTTTAATCCAGTTGTTATCCTTTTTTTTACTGATATTATACCAAGTAACCTTGTACATAATTTCATGCAGTGCAACTTTCATTCCTCCATTTTGATTGTTGATAGGGGTTGCAAGTTTAACTGGCACACTAGTCTTCACATTTGTTAGTGTGATAAACATTTTTTATTCAACAACAAAAATGAGTCAGTATAAATTCAACAAAGACGTTAAATACAAAACTGGACCATATTACAATCCAAAGACTATTTCTTTCCATGAGTTGGACTTTGCTGTAACAGAAACAGAATCCATTCGCGTTAAAGTGCCTGACCCATTCCATTCTTACCTAAATCCCCCAATCAAAAATGATAGTGTTCCAAAGATGTGGAACTCTCACCCAATGCAGTTCTATCAGAATCAGTTAAACTTTGCAATATTCTGTGCAACCACAGGATGTGGAGTGTCCTATGCAGACCACATGAATAATTCAAACTTACTGACAAAGTGTGTGTACACATTTCACGTTTACTATCAGTGCAGGAGAATCTTGTCTGAACTTCAGGCACCAATGCCGCATGAAAAGAGCTGGAACCCATTCAACAATAGGATAAACATGAAAGTGTATGAGCGTCTCTGCAATGAATTCAATATAGATTTTAAGACCGACTTTAGGCAAAAGCAAGACAAAAACCATGGCATGGGAACACTATATTTATGGGGTGTCCACAGGAGGTATAATTTTGATTACTGGCCAGGTCATACATCTTTTTCTTCAAATGTGCAGGTACAGTTAGGATCAATAGAACAACAGCACCACAATGCATGGACTACTTTTATATTAGACACCGGCAAAGGTTTCACTGGATCAGGTGTTGAAAGGATCAATGAATCTATCCGAACATATGCGTGGTGCTTGCTAGGCTCGCAGGCACAGACACGATCAAACATAATGAGAACAAGCACAGGGTTTGATGCACAGAAACAGTTGTTATCAAATTTAGAAGATGTCATAAACTCTGCAGTTGATCTGCCTTCCAGCATCAAAAGGTATCAAGACTCTCTCCGTTATGCAAAATCAAAAGTTGACTTTGCTGTTGGTAACTGCCTTTACATGTTACCTTCTGATCTCCAGCTGCAGATTGGAACAATAACAAATTATAACAATGAAATCATTATTGCTAGTGACACCCAGCCGCTTGGAAAGGGTGAAGAACTGAATTCAGAAATCAGAACGATGTTACAGCCATATCACAATGAACAGAAACAAAGCGTGACAAGTGAAGATCACGCTGCAGGTGAAGATCATTCTGTCACTAGTGATGATCAAGCTGTTAGTATTAGTGATGATCATGAATCGCAGAAGACTGCTCTAGTAATTGGTGGAGTGGGTGTAGGCTTACTTTTGCTTTATTCTCGTTAGCAGAACACCTGCAATTAAAACTATTAGAGTCCAGAGATGTTCAGCCATGAAACCAACAACTTTACCTGCAAAAGATAACAGCCAGCTAACAATTGAACCAATGATTCCTGGAAGTGCACCCAAAGCTTTTGCTGCTAGTTTCTTTAATAGTTCTGCAATGTGTTTGAGTTGTTTCTTTACCCATCCCGGATCAGATGGAGATGAAGGTGGAGGTGGAGGTGGAGGTGTGACAGTGCCACCTGTGAGTGTTAACACTAATGTGCTTATTGCAAATCCTAACGCAGTTAGTATACTAGCTATTGTGATTCCCTGCTCTCTGAAAAGCGTTCTAATTCTTTCAGCAAGAGTTGTGTCTTCGTAAAGGATTCTTTGAATTGTATTTTTTATTCTGCTGACCTGTGTTCTCAGTTGTTCTCTATTGTTACTTAGAACTTCTAACCTTATGGCTTTCTCCTCCTGCAAATCTTTTAAACGCTTAGAAATTCTGTTTTTTACTTCTTGTTCTAGGTTCAAATCATCAGCATCAGCAAGTTTTTGTTTCTCTTTGTTTATATCTTCATCCAGCTGACCTAGTTTTGACAGATTATTTGCTATTTCACCTCTGATGGTTTGTAGTGATTGATTAAGGGCTTCTATTTCTCTCATAGGTAATAGTTCATGTGGAGTCTTCAGTGAAGTTTCCTCAGAAAAAGAAGTCTCTATCTCTTGTATAAGTTGATCAGCCTCATCTGCAAGTTTATTAAGATCTTGCAATGGAACAGATTCTATTTGAGTAGCAGTTGGTAGTCCTAGTTCTGCTTTTTGAAGTAAGGAAACAACATGGGAAGGTGATGACCGTGTGCTAGGCACAATATCTAATTGCCTAAGTCGATTAGCAGTAAGTTTTTGTTTTAGTGAAACTTTTGATAGAAACTTAGCAGGATTAGATTTATATGTAAGTTGGACTTTTTCTCCTTTATCGCTAGTTGTATATAAATGATTTGCTTCCATTTTGAACTGGTTTGGATCTAAAACATCAGGTTCTTCTCCTAAACTTTTGTAGAAATCTCTAACTTTACCTTCCAGAAGTTCATGTCGTGCCACCTCATAATGCAGTGAATGATGGTAGGGAACCAAAGGGATTGCTTCGCTCATGTCGTCCGCTGGCTCAAATAAATCTTCAAATCCACCTTCTGCCATTTGTAACTTATTTTTTATTTTGAAAATAAAAAAAGATGGCACAATCGTTCGGTTCTGTTCTTGATCCTTACAGAAGGCTGAAAGAACCTCTCGGGGTAAAAGGAATAAGGCAAACAGTTATAGTTACAAATAATCCTTCTACTATTGATCAGAATGAAATACTTACTGTTAGGTTTCCTAATCTGGGTAAGAACGATGTTATTGTACCAGGCACTGTAAGACTATCATTCAAATTAGAATTAGAATCTGGCTCAGATGCAAATAGGACTTTGGCTTATAATGTAGGAAGAGCAATTGTGAGGAAGATTACTGTCAAACTGGAAGGGCGGGAAGTGATGTCATTGAATAATGCAGATGTTTTTTTAGTTTACGCAGATAATTGGTTGACTGACAATGAAAAGAAAAACAGAGTGTTTCAAGGGATTCAGTCAGACAATGGGATAAAAGTTAGAATAGGAGCAGGAGATAAAGCTGACAATAACAAAAAAGATAACGCTGTCAATGTTGCTTTTGGAAACAAATTTTGTATTCCACTTGACTTTGAACTCATAAATTCACATCCTCCCTTCTATCAAGGAGCATTGCGTGACAGGCTGTCATACGACCTGACTTTCAATAGTTATGATCGTGTTATGCTTTCACAAGACCCGGAAGCAAAGTATAAGGTGTCTGGAATTTCTTTAGAGTTTGATGTTGTAAACCATCCTGAACTGGCTAGACTTATAGAAAATCAGTACAGTTCTAAGCTGCCTATCTATTATGAAAGAGTGTTGAATCACAGTACACTTTCAAAAAGCCAGGCTGATCCAATCTGGAACATTAACTTGAATACACCAGCTAGGTCAATGAAGGGAATACTTATGTTGTTTGAGGAACCAAAAGATTCATATGAAAGGCAAATAGAAAAGTTTTACAATCCACTAATCAATAGAGTATATTGCACAATTGAAGGGCAGCCAAACCAAATATTTGCATCTGGCATGCTGCCATACCAACACTATGATGAAGCAAGAAAGTACTTTACTGGAGGAAGATTGAAAGACCCAACATCTGATCTTGTGGCTAAAGATCTACATTTACACGGTGTTGGCGTAGAAGATTTCTTGACAAATAAATATGCGTTATGGCTGGATCTCAGAACAACTGACGACAACAAACTGCATGGAAGTGGAAGGCGAATTGAAAACGGATCAGAAGGAATCACAATACAAATTGAAAAGGAAGTAGGGAGTAGTAGTAAATCAGTTAAGATCTACGTGTTTGTTGTGTCAGATGCGCAGTTAAACATCTCTGAAAGCAGATTACAGGATATTGTTTATTGAACGTGTTAAAATGAAGTATCTAGATTTTCTTCCAAAAGATCCACACTGTTCTTTGATTTGTGGGGCAACAGGTTGCGGCAAAACAAGATATGTTTTGGATTTATTACAGACTGTTTACATAAATCACTTTGAACACATAGTCATATTCTGTCCAACCATAAAGCATAACAGAACATACAAGGAGAGAAAATTCATATGGTCTGATCAAAATATATTTATTGTAAATCCTTCTGATCGTCTAAATGTTTGCTTGGAGCATTATTTCGATCTTTTTCAGAACACGCCAACACTGTTTATTATTGATGACTGTGCAGCAGAACGTGACATTGTTAGAAAGAAAAGTGCACTAGCAAAGCTTGCATTCAGTGGACGACATGCATTAATATCAGTTTGGAT
Source organism: Littorina saxatilis (assembly GCF_037325665.1). Lineage (NCBI taxonomy): Eukaryota > Metazoa > Mollusca > Gastropoda > Littorinimorpha > Littorinidae > Littorina > Littorina saxatilis. The sequence continues at coordinate 8,425 of NW_027128478.1, forward strand.
ATTAACACAAAAATACAATGCAGTTCTGAAAGACTTTAGAGAGCAACTCAAAACAATAACATTGTTCTATTCAAAGGACCGTGACAGTTTTGAAGAGTGCCTTCGAGAAAATGATGTCATTGAAAACAAACAGGAGAGAGAAAGAATAAAGAATAATCTGAAATCTTCTAAGCACTCGAAACTGGTTTTAAAAACTGATCAACCAGTTCAGTATGTATGTTTGTAGAAATCCTTGCTAAGTTCTTGTCAAGTTCTTACTCAAGTTCTTGACAAGTTCTTACTCAAGTTCTTGTCAAGTTCTTACACAAGTTCTTGTCAAGTTTTTGTCAAGTTCTTACCCAAGTTCTTGTTAAGTTCTTGTTAAGTTCCTACCTAAGTTCTTACTCAAGTTCCTACCTAAGTTCTTGTTAAGTTCCTACCTAAGTTCTTACTCAAGTTTAATTACTAGATTTTAATTTTATTCTGCATCAAAATAAAATGAACTGTGATGAATTGCTGATGCAGACTGCTACAGATATTGAAATCTGTGACAGTAGGACTATACCTGATAAAAAAGAAAGATTGTATTCACTTGCTGTTTGTGGAAAAACAAAACACTACCTTGGGCAGCAGTTAACTGTGGAAGAAGTACAACATCTTTCCTCAGAAGATATAGAAAAGTATCATGGACGGTATGAATCAGTGCTTGGTTCTAAGATGGTTAGAAGTATTGGACAGACTGTTATAGGTTTGTACACAAAGATTTTTGGACATTTTACACCTCTCGACTCGGAGGAAGACTTAACACATGATCTAACTCATGACCCTGTTGTTTCCAAGTCCCTCGAATCTCTTGCCTGTGGCCTGTATTATCGATTTGGTGCTTTATTAGTACCATTTGTTGCTGGATTAATTACTTTCAAACACATTAATTTTCAGAATAAAAAAGATGACAGATCAGTTGAAGCAGACAGTGGAGCAGACGAAAATACCAGAAGTGAACACAGTGACAAAGAAACCTGGTAGAGTAGAAGCAGGAAAAAAACTAGCCGAATGGAACAGACAAAAAAAGTTAAATCAAAAGGCAAAGCAGAACATTATGTCTGAAGTTGAGCAGACACCAAACATTCCTGAAGTGACTAAGGTCACACAAACTGATCAAGAATTAAAATCTTCATTTCTATCATACAGAAAAGTAGCTGTAGCAGCTGTTGTTGGAGGAGGTGGATACTTGCTTTACAAACTTTGGCAAGGCAAATATAAAGTGTCAGAAAGACCAAAATCAGAAACACCAAAATCAGAAACACCAAAACCAACAAACAAAGCAGTACAAACAATAACAAAGCCCACAGTAGTACCTGCAGTGGATTCATTTCATATGGAATAATTTTAATATTTTAATTTTGATAACATAAAAATGAGTTCTGAAAAGACAATAGTTAATCTAGTTTATCACGCTGCAGTGATTGGAGGCTTGAGTGTAGGTTACACAATGCTGGGTAAAAGTCTCCTCAGAATGAAACCAGCCGACTTGGGAAAGTTAGACTTCGAAGACGGTGCTAAACTAATTGGTGTTGTGACAGCTTCCTTTGCAACAAAAGACTTCCTGGTGAAGCAAGGAATTATTCCAGAAAATATAAACATGTAAGACAATAAAATGGCTAGCTTGGTTATGATGGTGGGAGGTGCGATTGTAAATGCGCTTGCATTTTCTGGCAGCAACTATTTGTTTTCTAAACTGCAAAATGGTGAAGAGAGGGAAAGGCACAACAAAGCCATGGAACAACTGGCGAAAGCACAGGATGAATACGAGAAGAAACGAATTGCGCAGTTAGACTTTATGAATGATAAACTCAGGCAGCAAGGACATGCAAACAAAACCTTTGCCAATGTTGATGCAGCCATTCAAGAATACTATCTTGTAACTGGAAAGAAAATGAAGACAAGTGCTCCTCCAAAACTGGGTGACTTTTATCAACCTTCAGAAGAGCAGAAGGTGGGCGAGATTGTTTTCATTGTTATTGGTATGGCTGTTGTTTACTTTATTGCGCGTGCTGTCAAATCTTAATATTCTGTCATTTAAAAAACCATGAGTGATGCTTTGTTATCTAAAATATATTATTCCCCAAAAGGATACTGGAAAGGAAGAACTGCTATTGACAAGCTCAGTGACGCAGCAGGTGTTTCTCAAGATACAGCAAAGAAATGGTTGTCAAAGCAGGCAGTTTGGCAGATCTATTTACCTGCACCAAGAAAAATTACACGACCACACTTTGTTAACATTAAACCGAATGACACTCATCAAATAGACCTGCTGTATTTACCGCATGACACAGTCAGAAGGAAGAAATATAAGTATGCACTGACTGTAGTTGATGTTGCAACAAGATACAAAGATGCTGAACCGTTGACAGAGAAAAGTGCTATAGCTACAGCTGTTGCCCTGCAAGAAATTTACAGACGTGGACCACTAAAGTATCCCAGAATGATTCAGTGCGATGAAGGTAAGGAGTTTAAAGGAGCTGTCAACCAGCTTCTGTTAAAACATCATGTTACAGTGAAGAGAGGTATTCCAGGAAACCACAGGTCACAGGCTATTGTTGAGAGCTTTAACAAACAGTTGGCAGAAAAACTGTTTTCATATCAGTACCATCAGGAATTTTTGGACACAGAAAGTAAATTGCGTAACACTGAATGGGTCAAAAGATTACCATCAGTACTTAGAGCAATGAATCTGGAGGTATTTAAAGCTACAGGGTTAAGACCAGTTGATGCAATCAAACAGAAAACAATACCTGTTGCTCCAAAGTCAACAACACCAGTGGCATTACTACCTTTCAATCAGAAAGTCAGATATTTATATGCACCCGGTGAAGCTGAGGGTGACAGCAGGAAGCGTGCAACGGATCCAATCTGGAGTATTGACATTCATGAAATCAAGAGAGTAGTAGAGACAAATCCACCTATATATTACTTGAGAGAACCAGCACCGCAAAGAGCCTTTGTAAAAGAGGAATTACAATTAGTTCCACGTGGTACAAATGTTAAATGATTTTTTATTTCAGATTTTATAGTGTTAACAAAAATGGAAGCTCTGAGAAAGAATTCTAAGCAACTTCATTTTTTTAATTTATATTTTTATTTTGAGTTATAAAATCAAACTCACAGCGATGGAAGACTCTGTATTAGAATCTTTATCGACAGTATTTGACACCGTTGAATTACAAGTAACGGATCCTCAAAATGTGCAGTCCAGTGTGCAAGACGCCATTGAACAAATTCCAAACAATTTGTTGATTGAACCTCCAGTAAAAGTGCAGATAGTCAGTTTAATAAAATACAAAACAGTCAGTGATGAGGTGCTAGAAGTTCATGTTTCAACCAGACAACTAGCACTTAATTCTATGGCAGAATTGAATGGAAACTGGGCAGATGAAATGATGAAACGGTTTGAGCAAGCTGCAGAGGATGCAAAGATGAAAGGATCCGGATGGTCAGAAGGTGAAATTCTAAAAATAGAATTGAAGCTAAGTAAATTTGCCCCCATCAGAGGTAGAAGTTACATACCTTTACCTCCTGCTCTTGTCAAAAAACGTGCTGTGCTGAACATAAAGAATGATGATGACAAATGTTTTATGTGGTGTGTTCTGGCAAGACTGTACAGTGTAAAGAAAAATGCAGAAAGAGTGTCTAACTATCATGCATACAGAAATAAACTAAACTTTACTGGTATTGAATTTCCTGTCAGCATTACAAGCATTGACAAATTTGAACAGCAAAACAAACCCATCACCGTAAATGTTTACACGTGGGATGAGGAAGATGAACTGAAACCAGTCAGAATATCAAAGAACTCACCAACGATTGGTGATTGTGATACTAACCATGTTGACATGTTACTAATGACTGATGGTGTAAAATATCATTACACTTTGATTCGTACAATGAGTAGACTGATGGCGAGCACAAGCAATCACAATAGTAAACAAGACTTTTGTAGGCGATGTCTCTTGCGTATTCCATCAATTCATGCAGCACTTATACACAAGCAACATTGTAAGAGCGTTGATGATGTGGTTGTGAAGTTAACAACACCACCGCCAGACAGCAAAGTGTATTTTAAGAATGTATGCAAACTACAGAAAAGTCCTTATGTTGTTTATGCTGACTTTGAATCTATCATTGTGCCATATGAAGGACCTTTACCAAAAGACCTACCTAAAACAGTAACTCTAAGTAATCATCAAGTCTGTTCATATGCATTTATTGTTGTTAGTTCAGATGGTAAACATTCTAAACCGCAATTGTACAGAGGACCTAATGCAGCAAAGAACTTCTTACAGCAAATGAACCAAGTGCGAAATGACTGCTCCAAACAACTGAATCTTTCAGACATTGTTATGAAACCTGAAGACCAAGAACAGTTTAACTCTACCACACAGTGTTGGATATGCGAACAAAGTCTAACACCAAACACAGACAATCCAATAGTAAGAGATCATGATCATGTAAGTGGGCAGTTCCGAGGAGCAGCACACAGCAAATGTAATCTACAATTAAAGTTTGATCCTAAGACTTGGAAGCTTCCAATCTTCTTCCATAACTTGCGCGGTTATGATTCACATCTGATCATGCAGGCAGTAACTGATGAATACAAAGCAAGATGCATTGCGCAGTCTTCAGAAAAGTACATGGCCTTTACTCTGAATAGTTTATACTTCTACGATTCTGCTCAACATCTGATGGGAACACTTGAGTCTTTATCTTCATCACTAACTGCTTTCCCAATCACATGTAAGTACTTTGACAGTGACTTAGTTAGAAAGGGAGTCTATCCATATGAATACATGGATTCGTGGGAGAGGTTTGATGAAGATGAGTTACCACCAAAGGATGCTTACTTCTCACGGCTGAAGGGTAAAGGTATAAGTGACGAAGACTATGAACACGCTAAGACTGCATGGAATAAATTAGGATGTAATACAATGGGTGATTATCATGATCAATATTTGTTGGCTGATGTTTGTTTACTTGCAGATATATTTGAGAATTACAGAAGAACATGTATGAAGCACTACAATCTAGATCCTTCACATTACATATCTGCACCAGGCATGAGCTGGGATGCATTTCTTAGATTTACAGGAGTAAAGATTGACTTGCTATCAGATCTACCTACACTTCAGATGATTGAAAATGGACTACGTGGAGGAATCAGTATGGCTTCACACAATTACTGCAAAGCCAACAACAAATACTTGGACGACTTTGATCCTATGAAACCTTCTAATTACATCATGTATCTAGATGCAAACAATTTGTATGGTTGGGCAATGTGTCAGACGCTTCCACTTCGGAACTTTAAGATCTATTCAGGACCATTTTCACAATGTGTTGTGCTGACAATATTAAAAGCAGGCCCAGACAGTCGAAAGGGATGGATACTAGAAGTTGACTTAGACTATCCACTATCACTTCATGATCTACATAATGATTATCCTTTAGCGGCTGAGAGGTTAAAAGTAAACCCAAGAGAACCTCCAAAGCTGGTGCCCAATCTGTTTCACAAAAAGAAGTATGTGTGTCACTACAGACTGTTACAGTTTTACATTAGACATGGATTAATTTTGAAGGCTGTTCATCGTATAATTTTATTTGATCAAGAACAGTTTATGAAACCTTACATCATGAAAAACACAGAACTGAGAACCAAAGCCGCTGATGCATCAGAGAAAGACTTTTTTAAACTGATGAACAACAGTTGCTTTGGTAAGACAATGGAAAACCCACACAAGAGAAAGGATGTTAGACTTGTTACAAGAGAAAATGAGGCCATCAAGCTGACATCCAAACCACAGTATCAAGACTTTAAATACTTTCATGAACAGCTGTATGGTATCTTAATGAAAAAACTTGAAGTCAAGCTTGACAAACCAGTATTCATAGGCTTTACTGTGCTAGAGTTGTCAAAACTGTTGATGCTTGAGTTTTTGTATGATTATTTGAAACCAAGATATCCCAAATCGAGAGTACTTTACACAGACACAGATTCATTCTTACTTGACATTCCAGCGGATGACATTTACAAAGATCTAGAAGCTGAAAGTCCTGCAGTAAAAGGAAAAGATTCTTTTTATGACACTTGCGACTACCCTAAAGAATCACCATTGCACTCAAATGTTAACAAGAAGGTTATTGGAAAGATGAAAGATGAAATGAATGGGAAGATAATTAAGGAGTATGTTGGATTGCGTGCAAAGATGTACAGTGTTGCAAGTGAGAAAGGGGTGGTTAAAAAAGCAAAGGGTGTAAGCAAACAGGTTGTAAAGTCGAGCATATCGCATGATAACTACAAGGAAGCACTGTTTCAGAAGCGAGTGTTTCACCATGACAACCCTAAGATCAGTTCCGCGCTTCATCAGATCAACACAACTATTGTAAACAAGAAATCTTTAGATGCTAATGACACAAAGCGCGTTTATTCATCACCAGAATATTCTTATGCAATTGGGCACTGGAGGACAAACGCGGCTCCAAATAGTCTGAGTGTGTAATAAGAATTTTTGTCAATCGGGAAAACCCGCTATGACAGCTTTGTTTTGACTGCAGCGGGGAAGAGGACGTTGCTTGCGTTGGGGAAGTGTTTGTGAAAGGGGAGTAGGCTTTGTTGAGTTTCAAAGCAGCCACCAAGTACACTTGTCAAAGCTTGATTCAATAAACAAGTTTTAATATTCATGAACCACGTGATACACCAGAACCAATCGTGGTGGAACAATATTACACAAGTCATTTGCATAAAGTGCACTCGGTGGCCGCCTGAAAAGGCAGCCTAAATATTGAAGCGTAGTGAAGCGAAGCGTTGAAACAGAGTGACCCAAGCCGCCGGTTTACCAGCAAGACCTACCGTTCACGCGTGAACGGTACTATTTTTAGAATCCTAGAATTCTTGAGAATTTCGGAGCTGGCTTGTTTCTGGTACAGGCAAAATTGGTCATCACTGAGTTTGTGTAACACAGGAAGTTGTGAAATACGTCACCCTATGGGAGGGGAGACCAAAATTGTTACCAAAAACATCATAGATCGTATTGTGCAGGGTCAACCGCAACAAACTCAAACCGAGCCATTCATACCTTCTTGTATTTGAGCGACTTATATACCGACATTTTTAGTTCTTATTTTCAGCACAGGTGTAGGAAAAATCATGAATCAAAATGTTATTTATTTTCTAATTTAACATTGTTTTTACAAATATGACCATGGTCTTTTAAACATACAGTGACATTAAACATTGTTATGTTAAAAAAAAGAAAAAAGAAAAAAAGCTTTTGCGCACAAATCAGAAAATACATTGTACATTTTACTTACAGGCCAAACCGTGAGTTTCTGTGGCAAAGCGCGACAGAGGAAATTGCACTGGTTTTATTTTTAGATCAGTGGGAAATTTTCAAGAACAGACGCTTGCATTTGGATGTGTCCAATGATAGTAGGTTTGGTTGTGATCAATCAGAATAATGTAGGCAGGGATGTCGTTAGGCGTCGGACATCGGACATATAACGATGAAAATCCCCAAATGTCCGATTCACATTGCCGCATGTCGGTCAGATGTCCTATCGTTTTAGCCTGAGCGTGGTCATTGTCCGATATGTACTCCATTCCTTCGGACAGCGCGATATTCGTTAATTTTCATTTCAAGATACAAATCTTCTAAAAGACCGAACGCTCTCGTGTTCAGCTGACACTGAAGTTGCCAGTGCCGTATGATCTTTTCTTTTGTTGGGAATTCCCGAACCGTCTGGTGCAGCCACAGAGATGCAGCGCACTGATCAAAACTGACTAGTGCATGCTACAGGAGTACGGGAGACAACTCCAACTGACTAAATTTGTCGTCTGCTTTTGTTTTCGATACGAGACGATTATTTAGCTTGCTGTAAATAAAACGAAAGGGGAGACCAACAGCAAAAAATCCAGGATATCCATAAAGAACACCAGCAACGGCTCGTAATTTCCGTGGTTGTATAAGAGAAAGGGGGAATGTACGTTCTGGGTTACTGATTCCGACAGACCCGGAATTGGTTCAAAACAACCTTACTTTACTGGTTTTTTTTGTATGGATTTATGCAGTATTTTTCTGATTTTGTCGCATGTTTCATTTTAGTAAAAGTTTAGTCCAGAAGCCTATTTTGCGTTAATATTTAGGGTCTGTCGGAATCGGTGAGCCAGAACGTACATTCCCCCTTTCTCTAATCATAATGGAGCATGTTGCAATCAGGCAAAAAGTAACTTACCCTGTTTACACAGGAAAATTATCCAACACATCTGGCCGATATACAACTGACCATAGTAGGGTCAGGATAAACCACCCTGCTGGCAGAGCGACGTCTGTGCTGCTCTCGGTCAGTGAAATAATAACGCTAAAATGTGAACTCCCACAGTTTTTGTTTAGAGCCGAGACTGTGTCCTCGTAAAACACGACGTTCACAAAATTACCGTGATCACGGAATACACGCATACCACTGCCACTGAGGATCGCACTGGTCGTCTGCGTGCAGTCTGTTACACTTACAGAACGCTCTAAGTAAAACTACAAAAACAACGTTAACGCTGAAATGAAAGGAAATTACACAACACCAGAAAATAAATAAGAAACAGAAGGCACAAGTATATATTTCGATATGACATGTTGTTGGTGTTTAGTGTTTGACCAAAAAGTGCGCATAGCGGTCGCATTGGAACCTATAGAGATTGAGCTTTCAGAAAATATATAGTTATTGACTAAACCAAAACCGGTGCCAGAAACTACCTTTTCTAGGCGCCTTTTCTTGGTTTGGCCGCTCCATTACTAGAGCTGTAAACTGTCAATATTGCCGAAAAGTGCGATCCCTTTGCTACTTTTGTGTGACGACACAGTACATTGGGCGTTGTACTTTCGGATATCTGGGCTGCCTACAGCATTTGCCGGGTTTGGCAGACCTTTGACTTATACACACCCGTGGAAGTAACAATGATATGTGTGGTGTTTCAGCACGGTGCGGGTGGTGGACGAAGACACCTTGGACATAATAACAGCTGTCTTTGAAGGCAAGCCAGACATCATGGAGTCACTGGCGTCTCTCATCAACAAACTGCATCTGCTGACAGTCTATAACCCTTGGGACATCCCCCCCTCCCAGGCTCCAACCACCCAGGCTCCAACCACCCAGGCTCCAACCACCCAGGATTCTACCGCCGTAACCACCCAAGCTAGCGGAAACATGGACGCAGCCATTCTCGAAGCGCTAATCAGACGTAAGTTAATTGTAGTCTAGACAGAAACTAATGTAAAACAAACCAAAATAAAACAAGTCGCGCAAGGCGAAATTACTACATTTAGTCAAGCTGTGGAACTCACAGAATGAAACTGAACGCACTGCATTTGTTCACAATGACCGTAGTCCGCCGCTCGTGCAAAAGGCAGTGAAATCAACGAGCCTGTTTAGCGCGGTAGTGGTTGCGCTGTGCTGCATAGCACGCTTTTCTGTACCTCTCTTCATTTTAACTTTCTGAGCGTTTTTTTTAATCCAAACATATTATATCTATATGTTTTTGGAATCAGGAAT
>NW_027128479.1:0-17525 GCF_037325665.1 Littorina saxatilis
TGTTTGTGTGTGTGTGTGTGTGTGTGGGGGGGGGGGTCTCTCTCTCTCTCTTTCTCTCCCTGTCTCTCTCTCCCTGTCTCTCTTTCTCTCTCTCTCTCTTTCTCTCTCTCTCTCTCTCTCTCTCTCTCTCTCTCTCTCTCTCTCTCTCTCTCTCTCTCTCTCTCTCTCTCTCTCTGGCGTAGCGCTAGTGACACGTCCCTGCTTACCACCCAAGAGATTAGACCCCTAATCCCAGTAATCTTCGCCCTTTAGGCTTTGGCAGAATTAACTTGCGCTGATAAGAAACGAATGGCACTTGTAAATCCCCGTTCAACACTATTTCTGTAGCGCTCTGTAGTTTGGTAGCCAGATTGTCGTTGGTAATTACTGTTACGTTGCACTGGTGGAAGAAATAGCTTAGGATATTGTGTTTCCGTGATCGTATTCGTTTGGAGAGGTGAGAGGGTGGGTGGTAGGGGAGAGAGAGCTAGCTAGCTTTGATGTCATAATTCACAGACACCTATTTGGACAAGGCCGCACTGTACAATGTTCTGTTTTGCTTTTGTATTAAAAACATACACACACAAACACCCTTGGTACCCGGGCAATTAAGAGAGAAGTTGCATTGTAGAGAGACAAACGGTGTGGTCAGTCAAGCCCCGGGGTATTAGAGAAGTGCCAATCGCCGGGTGCCGTGGTCACCGCACTGTAATGTGGGGTACCTATACTCCACTCGGATTAGTGATTGAACGGACACAGGCGCTCAACAAAGCTTGTATTACAGCGTACGTTATAATAATAATAATAATAATAATAATAATAAAGTAGATGTGTACTGCCGGGCAGTACATACCCCAAGCGAAGTCGTCCATCTGTGTGTACATGATTCTCTCTCTCTCTCTCTCTCTCTCTCTCTCTCTCTCTCTCTCTCTCTCTCTCTCTCTCTCCTCTCTCTCTCTCTCTCTCTCTCTCTCTCTCTCTCTCTCTCTCTCTCTTAAAATGTGTCATCGATGACGTGTTTTCATACTTGCTAATGCGGCAGGCTAATCATGACGTCAAATTGAAACTTCTTGAAGTCTCTCAGAAAGGGACATGAAAACCATGTGGGGGTTACTGGTTTGGGCTGAAAAAAAAACCCAACTCCACCTAAAATTCAAGCGCCTATGGGGCTGAATTATGCAGCATAAATTGTGAAACATCAGGATATCTCACACTTTCAATTCTGCCATCATGTCAAATCTGACAACAAACCTACCCACAAAATGTCATAAATATCGGTGTAGAATTGAGACTTAACGGTTTTTAACTGCCAAAAATAAGTTTTTTTGACTGGAATAGTTTGTCTTGAAATTCAGTTTGGGACAACGGACCCACCCACTAAATTTCATAAAGATAGGTGAAAATTTAAATGTAACGGTTTTTAACTGCCAAAATTATGTTTTTCTTCTGGAAAAGTATGGAGTGAAAATCAGTTGGGGACAACGAACCTACCCACAAAATTTCATAAATATCGATGAAGAATTGAGATTTAACGGTTTTTAACTGCCAAATATACGGTTTTTTGTCTGGAAAAGTATGTCTTAAAATTCAGTTTGGGACAACGGACCCACCCACTAAATTTCATAAAGATAGGTGAAGAATTGAAATTTAACGTTTTTTAACTGCCAAAATTATGTCTTTCTTCTGGAAAAGTATAGAGTGAAAATCAGTTGGGGACAACGAACCTACCCACAAAATTTCATAAATATCGGTGAAGAATTGAAATTTAACGGGTTTTAACTGCCAAAATTATGTTTTTCTTCTGGAAAAGTATGGAGTGAAAATAAGTTGGGGACAACAAACCTACCTTTAAAATTTCATAAGAATCAGTGAAGAAATAGGATTTAACGATTTTTTAACGGCCTTTAAATCATTGGTGATGTCATCATAACCCAGTCGTTGTAGTTGTCGTCGTAGTTGTTGGTGTTGTTGTTGTCACGTTCGTTGTCGTGATTGTTGTTGTTCTCGTGTTGTTGTTTTTGTTGTTGTTGTTGTTGTTGTTGTTGTTGTTGTTGTTGTTGTTGTTGTTGTTGTTGTTGTTGTTGTTGTTGTTGTTGTTGTTGTTGTTGTTGTTGTTGTTGTTGTTGTTGTCGTCGTCGTCGTCGTCGATGTCATTTGTTGTTGTTGTTGTTATCGTCGTCGTCGTCGTCATCGTCGTCGTTGTCAGAGGTTATTTCTAAAGATTTCATTGATAGTCTTTGTTCTCGTCACCAAGACTTGCTAAGAACAAGCTTGGAACAGCAAGAGTTCCAAGAACAAGATTAGAACAACTCATTACATCATTACCAGTACGTCATTTGTATTTAGAACACACTTTAGAAAAAAACTCTTCAGCTACAAACCAGTCACCCTCACATGTCGGAGGTGTTTGTCTAAACCACTTACTGAAATGTTTTGAGGTTTAATGACCATACACATGTTGAACCGGTGAGTGTCTTCCGCTGCTTAATTCGCAAATAACTATTTTATTAAAGTCCGCTTGAAACGCTCAAAGATGAAATTCCATGTTAAAAAGTGACAAAAGTTTCACATTTTCCCGTTGTAACAGCTTCCGATGATATTATATGAAAATTCTGATCCTCTGAGAGGATTCCCCGAAACAAAATCAGTTTGTACGCCTAATTTTAATAGAATTGTCCAAACAGTGTCGCTAATATTGTGCTAAAAGATGAATTCTAGAACAATGTTCACAGACAGACACCACTTGGCAAAAAAATTTTCAGTGCTGGGAGATGAAAAAAAAAACTACCTCGCTACGCGCGGGCTTCGCCCGCGCTCCGCTTGGATAATAATGGACATTTGCTATAGCGCATTATCATATATATGCTCAATGCGCTTTACAATAACTAGAATTATGCCGTGTGAGATGGAATTTTTTTACACAATATATCACGCATTCACATCGGCCAGCAAACCTCAAGCCTATTAGGGCGAGCATTCACCTTTCACGGCCGGCCTATTATTCCAAGTCACACGGGTATTTGGTGGACATCTTTTAAATATGCCTATACAATTTTGCCAAGAAAGACCCTTTTGTCAATCGTGGGATCTTTAACGTGCACACCCCAATGTAGTGTACACGTGTGAACTTTGGGCCATGAATAACGGATTTGGGGAAATGTTCTTGGCGCAAAGGGTCAAAATCCACAAAAGAAGGCCTTATTTCCTGAATTTTGTAAAGCCTTATTTTTTTCAAGGCCTTATTTCTTTAAGGCCTTATTTTTCGGATTCTGACCCTTTGTGCCAAGGATAGGAACGTGTTGACACGGTAGCCACTGAGCTAGTGTGCACCCAGTTCTTGCTGATCCCCCCGCGGGTTTGGGGGAAGAATTTACCCGAAGCTCCCCAGCATGTCGTAAGAGGCGACTAACGGATTCTGTTTCTCCTTTTACCCTTGTTAAGTGTTTCTTGTGTAGAATATAGTCGATGTTTGTAAAGATTTAGTATGTAAGAATTGTTAAGTCCTTTGTACTGGAAACTTGCATTCTCCCAGTAAGGTCATATATTGTACTACGTTGCAAGCCCCTGGAGCAATTTTTTGATTAGTGCTTTTCTGAACAAGAAACAATTAACAAGTGGCTCTATCCCATCTCCCCCCTTTCCCCGTCGCGATATAACCTTGAACGGTTTAAAACGACGTTAAACACCAAATAAAGAAAGAAAGAAAGAATAAAGAAAGTTCTTGCTGGTCCTTGTATCGCTTGACGCCGCACACAGTCTGCACATTTTACCACACTTGTTTTTCGTGACCTTCACGGTAAATTGGGGTGACCTGGGTATAGCCACCTCAAGGTCAGTGCTCGTTATAATTCTGTTAAAGGCCCACTCCGCCTTGTTAAAAGAGTTCGCATCACTGTCTCAGATCTTTCTCAATTCGCATGAACATATGTGACCCTCCACCACGAAATGAGTCGCATGTCACCTTTGCATGATTTTCATATTTTTACATTTTCCTAAAGAGTTCCGTTTTAGAAAAGAGCGAAAACTGTTTGAGTTATAAGCCTGTGACTAAGGTAACCCTCACACTGTTACCAGACACTCCCCGGACTTATATTAAGCCCAGCGCAGAACCGCGCGAGGTGACATGCGACTTATTTCGTGGTGGAGGGTCACATATTTCTTGGAGCATTTTGGAGTCAATCGCTTTCGTATACATATACTATTGTAAAACTCAAATAAAATAAAATGTTCTTATGTTTTTGAGTGTAGTTTTTACTCCGGCGCCTGTGCCATTCTTGAAGGCAAAGCTAATCCACTCTTTGAGGGGGTCTGGGGTGGATGTGTGTGGTATATATGCCGGGTACTCGGCTTAACCCCAAAACGTACCGGCACCCCTCACCATGTGTGCATAACCGTTGATAGTTCAATTTCTGTGCACTCCGTGTTTTCAAAGTCACAGCTCACACACTGGGTAGGTTTGGCAAAACAACACGACTGGCACCTGATTGTGTGTGGGTTACTTCTCTACTTTTGCCTGTGCTCGTGTCGACCATAGTGTATCAGTGTTCATCTCCGTGCGGACTAAAGTAGAAGGGAATCATTTCGTAAGGCGTCTCAAGGTGATGCGTCTGGAATGTGTGGGTTTTTATTTTTTTGTTAAACAAAAAACAAAACAAAACAGCGAGACTGACATCTGATTGTTGTTTCGACTTCTTCTTCTTCTGTGCTCGTGTCAGTGTGTGAGCCTCCCTCGCCTTGTCGGAAACAGTAGAAGGGAATCATTCCGTAAGGCTCATAGGTGTGTGTGTTTGGGACAAAAACAAAATCACCCCCCCCCCCAAAAAAAAAAAAAAAAAAAAAAAAAAAAACACAACAAAAACAAAAAAACACCCAAACAAACAGCGCGACTGACATCTGATTGTTGTTTTCAATTCTTCCTCTGTGCTCGTGTCAGCCATAGTGTGTGCGCTTTCCTTTCGGTATAGTCGGAAACAGTAACAGGGAACCATTCTACAGTTGGTGCGTCTGAAGGAGAAAACAAGTCGCGTAAGGCGAAATTACTACATTTAGTCAAGCTGTGGAACTCACAGAATGAAACTGAACGCACTGCATTTTTTCACAATGACCGTAGTCCGCCGCTTGTGCATGACGGAGTGAAACTGACGAGCCTGTTCAGCGCGGTAGTGGTTTCGCTGTGCTGCATAGCACGCTTTTCTGTACCTCTCTTCGTTTGAACTTTCTGAGCGTGTTTTTAATCCAAACATATCATATCTATATGTTTTTGGAATCAGCAACCGACAAGGAATAAGATGAAATTGTTTTTAAATCGATTTCGGAAATTTAATTGTGATCATAATTTTTATATTTTTGATTTTTTGAGAGCTTGTTTTTAATCCAAATATAACATATTTATATGTTTTTGGAATCAGGAAATGATGTAGAATAAGATGAACGTAAATTTGGATCGTTTTATATAAAAAAAAATTTTATTACAATTTTCAGATTTTTAATGACCAAAGTCATTAATTAGTTTTTAAGCCACCAAGCTGAAATGTAATACCGAAGTCCGGCCTTCGTCGAAGATTGCTTTACAAAAATGTCAATCAATTTGATTGAAAAATGAGGGTGTGACAGTGCCGCCTCAACTTTTACAAAAAGCCGGATATGACGTCATCAAAAGTATTTATCGAAAAACAAAATAAAACATCCGGGGATATCATTCCCAGGAACTCTCATGTCAAATTTCATAAAGATCGGTCCAGTAGTTTGGTCTGAATCGCTCTACACACACACACGCACAGACAGACAGACAGACACACACACATACACCACGACCCTCGTCTCGAATTCCCCCTCTATGGTAAAACATTTCGTCAAAACTTGACTAAATGTAAAAACAACCACGCACACACATTTCAAGACTGACATCTGATTGTTGTTTTGTCGTTTTCACCTATTCTACTTGTGTTAATGAGAAATTCGGAGCCTTTTTTCTTTTGCCGAAAATAGCTGAAGGGAACCATTCTCTAGTAGGGCTTATAAGTGGTGCGTCTGAAAAAGAAAGAAAGAACCATCCCCAACCCCCCCCCCCCCCCCCCCAAAAAAAAAAAAAAAAAAAAAAACCCACAGCGATACAGACATCTGACTGTGTTTTCGTCTTCTTCCCCAGCTCTACTTGTGCTACTCAGAACTACTGAGCCTTTTCTCTTTTGCCGAAAACAGTGGAAGGGTCGAACCATTCCGTAGGGCTTATATATTTCGTCTTCTTCCCCTGGTGTACTTGTGTCACTCAGGGTTTTGTTTCGCCGAAAACAGTAGAAGGCCAAGGGAACCATTTCGTAAGGCTTACAGGTGGCTCGTCTGGAAAAACACACACACAAAATGAAAAACAGCGAGACTGACATCTGATTGTAATTGTTTCGTCTTCTTCCTCTGCTGTATTTGTGCTAGCCTACTCTAGGTTTCTGAGCCTTGTTGGTTTTGCTGAGAACAGTTGAAGGGAACGGTCCAGACGTGGGAACCCATACGATTTCGGCGTATTTTGTGCGCTTGATTGTCTAAAATACGATCAGTACGGTCGGTGGTGGTGTTGAGTGATTGACACACGGACGAAAGAGGATTTTGAGGAAGAAGAAAAGGAGGAGGGAAGAGGGGAATTGTTTGTTCCTGGTTCTTGTGATTCTGTTCCCAAAGTGGTATTGATCGAGTTTGTTGCTTGAGGGCAGCCGTGTTTAGTGATGACTGGGTATTGACGAGCTTATTAGCAGTGTTGCAGTCATTCGCTATCGATGTGTGTGTGTGTGATCGCCGGGCGAGAGAGAGAGAGAGAGAGAGAGAGAGAGAGAGAGAGAGAGAGAGAGAGAGAGAGAGAGAGAGAGAGAGAGAGAGAGAGAGAGAGAGAGAGAGAGGGAGAGAGAGAGAAAGAGAGAGAGGGAGAGAAAGAGAGAGAGAGAGAGAGAGAGAGAGAGAGAGAAAATAACAATTCTTAATTTGTTCAGGGTAAAAAGAATAATCTCAGACATTCTTTTTTGCATCTGGCCCTCACCTTAAAGAGGGACTTAACAACTACTAACTACCAAAAGAAAGAAAGAGAGAGACAGAGACTGACAGAGTATTTTGTAATAGGAACAAGAGAGAACCCAGCTGTGTAGCTGGTGCTATTAGCAGTGCAATAGTGTGTGTTTCGCTGCTCAGGCTTGTTTGTGTGTTGTGTTTTCTGTGTGTGTGTTGCAAGT
This sequence comes from Littorina saxatilis, assembly GCF_037325665.1. Lineage (NCBI taxonomy): Eukaryota > Metazoa > Mollusca > Gastropoda > Littorinimorpha > Littorinidae > Littorina > Littorina saxatilis. The sequence goes on from NW_027128479.1 coordinate 7,194, forward strand.
GATGTGTTCATAACACGTCGTTGCATCTGCGCGTTATTACACCCCCGGTATAGGGGTGTGTATAGGATTCGGTCGATGTGTTTGTGTGTTTGTGTGTTTGTGTTCGCATACAGATCTCAAGAATGAACGGACCGATCGTCACCAAACTTGGTGAACAGGTTCTATACATTCCTGAGACGGTCCTTACAAAAATTGGGACCAGTCAAACACACGGTTAGGGAGTTATTGGTGGATTAAGATTCTACAAGGACTTATAGAGGGACATATTAATGGTCAAAGGGAAATAACCTTCTCAGTTGGTGGCAGTGAGAATGGTAAGGACGGGGGTGTTTTTCCTACCTCGGAGGAATTTCTTGTTGTTTTTGTATCCAGTGGTATTTCAGGCATTGACTAGACAGCTAGTCGTAAAAGACGGAATATTATCTTCTCACAAATGGGAAGAGTGGAACGAAAAGGGAAACAGAAATAAAAATAACAGATACAGAAATGGCATAATGTGGAAATAAAAAAAATCGTTGGTATTTAGTTGTATTTGATTTTTTTTTTTTTTAAAGAGGCCAGTTTTTGAGACGTAGCTATCGAGGAAGAGCTAGTAGAAGTATGCAAGAGTATACCGTTAATTTTTTTTTTCTTCAAAGTTTTTGTTTACTTTGTTTTCTTTTTATATTTAGTCAAGTTTTGACTAAATATTTTAACATCGAGGGGGAATCGAAACGAGGGTCGTGGTGTATGTGCGTGTGTGTGTCTGTGTGTCTGTGTGTCTGTGTGTCTGTGTGTGTGTGTGTGTGTGTGTGTAGAGCGATTCAGACTAAACTACTGGACCGATCTTTATGAAATTTGACATGAGAGTTCCTGGGTATGAAATCCCCGAACGTTTTTTTCATTTTTTTGATAAATGTCTTTGATGACGTCATATCCGGCTTTTCGTGAAAGTTGAGGCGGCACTGTCACGCCCTCATTTTTCAACCAAATTGGTTGAAATTTTGGTCAAGTAATCTTCGACGAAGCCCGGGGTTCGGTATTGCATTTCAGCTTGGTGGCTTAAAAATTAATTAATGACTTTGGTCATTAAAAATCTGAAAATTGTAAAAAAAAATAAAAATTTATAAAACGATCCAAATTTACGTTTATCTTATTCTCCATCATTTGCTGATTCCAAAAACATATAAATATGTTATATTCGGATTAAAAGCAAGCTCTGAAAATTAAATATATACAAATTATTATCAAATTTTTTTTTTCGAAATCAATTTAAAAACACTTTCATCTTATTCCTTGTCGGTTCCTGATTCCAAAAATATATAGATATGATATGTTTGGATTAAAAACACGCTCAGAAAGTTAAAACGAAGAGAGGTACAGAAAAGCGTGCTATGCAGCATAGCGTAACCACTATAGCCAGGCAGCTTAGCGATATGATGGGGACCGACTTGACAAAAGTGTCAAACTTTGTGAGGCAATTCTGTAGACCCTACTTATTAATTTTTTGCTAGGCCCCATCAAATTTGGCCAATGCAGCCCAGTCATGTGACGTCATCAATTTTTCCATAGCATTAATAGAGGAAAATACTGCATATACATGTCTGAGCAAGATGTTTTAAAAATGTAAAGGCAATATGATCAATTCAATGAATACAATCAGAAAAGGATACATTTCAAATAATTTTTTAATCAATAAACATTCATATTTTTGCGAGATATTTGTTTATAGTTTGACAAAACTCGAAAAAAAGGCCAAAAAAATCATGTCGCGACATTGTACGTAACTTGCTTCCATAGTATCAGTGAACATGACAACTAAACATGAATTTGTTTCAGAAATATTAGTGTTTATAACTGCTTATTCAGCCCCTTAAAGTTTTCAACATTTAGGAAAACGTCTTTAAAGCAATTCTGGCATGTACATCGGCAACCGCAGCTGGTACGAGTATGTGGATATCCATTGATCTATTTGTCACAGCTGCACTTGCACCATCTTGTGCATTGCCATCCAGCTTTCCTGCAACCACATGTGGTGCCACATCCTCTTGCACCCTTGCATGCACATTTGACTAGTTGGCTGCAAGCTTCAGATGCTATTGGCAGTGTCGTCCAAAAAGGGAGCCAAGCCTTGCTGTCCTTGTCCAGAGTCCAGCCCCATCCCTCTGGAGATGGTGCTTGCTGCTGGGCCTGGTCAGCAGTGGTCCAAATGCTTGCCTGGTAGACAGCACGGTTTGAATGCTGTAATAATGATCCCTGTGTGGGAGGAAGGGCTTCCATCATCATCTTGTCTCTGTGGCAAAACAGCTCTCTGCGGGCCTCAACAGAGCTCAGCTGGCTGGTTTTGTCATACAGGACAACTGTGAAGCGTTCCAGCAATTTGAAGTGGTGGCTGTTCAACTCCATGGCAACGAAAGGATTCTCTGCAATGAACCTAAAGGCCTCTGTTACTGCAGGATAACATTTCCATGCAGCCCATGCAGACAGTTTTCCTTTGCCAAAAAAGGCAGAGACCGTGTCGCAACCGGTGAAGCTGAGGAAAGTGGGGAGGGCTGTAGACTTTTCCTTTCTTTCTTTACTTTCTTTATTTGGTGTTTAACGTAGTTTTCAACCATTCAAGGTTATATCGCGACGGAGACTTTTCCTCTCCAAGGGCTAGAGCAATGGCATTGATGTGAAAGTACGTGAAATTCTTTCCTGTGCCGAAAGCAATCCAAATCTCTGCCGCTGGACACATTGCTTGAAGCTTGCGGAAATTTCCAATGATGATGACGATGACGTCAGTGTCCACAGTGCGAACTAAGCAAGCACAGGACCCAGTCTGCAGTGCATTTTGTAGATGCAGCAGTATCTTTGTGTCTGCTTCCTCATGATCATTGTCTGGCTTCAGTAAAGTAGACCCGATCCAATTTCCGATGTTCCAATGACCTCAAAATGCCGGGTAGGCATATGTTAAAGCGTAATTGGGCCATAGGTAGCGACGACTTTGTCTTTCCAAGTCTTGCGGAGTTCTTTTTGCGACTTTCATGGTAAGTTATTTCCTTGTTCGCTTCTTCAGGGGGGACTGTACGTACGTGCTCTTTGTCATTGCCGCAGCTTATTCCCCCATATACTCTGTCCGGTTGTTGTTGAATTTATACCATGCGTCCCAACAACTGTTGTCACTGGGGCTGGCCCAGGAATTAAAGGGTCAAGAGAACATTTGAGTGCGGTGATTGCGATTATAGGGCTACCTTCTACATGACTACTACATCGGCACCATCGTCCTTCTCAGCATAGGCACACTCAACAGCTTGGCAATCATGGTGGTCAGTATGCGCGGCACCATTCGTGACAGTCGGCCAAATTGCTGGAACGCTTCACAGTTGTCCTGTATGACAAAACCAGCCAGCTGGGCTCTGTTGATGAGGCCCACAGAGAGCTGTTTTGCCACAGAGACAAGATGATGACGAAAGCCCTTCCTCCCACACAGGGATCATTATTACAGCATTCAAACCGTGCTGTCTACCAGGCAAGCATTTGGACCACTGCTGACCAGGCCCAGCAGCAAGCACCATCTCCAGAGGGATGGGGCTGGACTCTGGACAAGGACAGCAAGGCTTGGCTCCCTTTTTGGACGACACTGCCAATAGCATCTGAAGCTTGCAGCCAACTAGTCAAATGTGCATGCAAGGGTGCAAGAGGATGTGGCACCACATGTGGTTGCAGGAAAGCTGGATGGCAATGCACAAGATGGTGCAAGTGCAGCTGTGACAAATAGATCAATGGATATCCACATACTCGTACCAGCTGCGGTTGCCGATGTACATGCCAGAATTGCTTTAAAGACGTTTTCCTAAAGCCCTGTCCAGACTTGGACGCCGTTTTACGCTCTATGCTCCGCAGGCCGTTTTGTGCGTCGCGCGGGATTTGCCGAGTGGCCACACATCGACGATTTTTTCACAACGCGGTATCAGTGGAGCGGGTCACCTGACAAGAAGGTTCAGTTGCATTCGACTGCCGCGCCGCGAGCAGCTGACGTCATCGCTCTGGTTTGCTCTGATTGGTCAAATTTCCGTCGTTCTATGTCTGTGTCATAGAAATTAGAACACGCGCTATTCTTCTGCAAATAACGCTTCGCGATCATGGCACGCTGCGGAGCGCCCAACGGGGCCGTTTTGAGCATAAGTCAAATGTGGACAGGGTCGGCCGGGAGTGTATGGACAGGCCTTCAATGTTGAAAACTTTAAGGGGCTGAATAAGCAGTTATAAACACTAATATTTCTGAAACAAATTCATGTTTAATTGTCATGTTCATTGATACTATGGAAGCAAGTTACGTACAATGTCGCGACATGATTTTTTTGGCCTTATTTTCGAGTTTTGTCAAACCATAAACAAATATCTCGCAAAAATATGAATGTTTATTGATTAAAAAAATATTTGAAATGTATCCTTTTCTGATTGTATTCATTGCATTGATCATATTGCCTTTACATTTTTAAAACATCTTGCTTAGACATGAAAATGCAGTATTTTCCTCTATTAATGCTATGGAAAAATTGATGACGTCACATGACTGGGCTGCATTGGCCAAATTTGATGGGGCCTAGCAAAAAATTAATAAGTAGGGTCTACAGAATTGCCTCACAAAGTGTGACACTTTTGTCAGATCTGTCCCCATCCGGTCAAAAAATCGACGTAAGCTGCCTAGCTACTACCCCGCTCGCGCGCTCTGCAGTGAGCGGTGGACTACGAGTATACGGTCTTGCTGCGTTGCATTGCGTTCAGTTTCATTCTGTGAGTTCGACAGCTACTTGACTAAATATTGTATTTTCGCCTTCCGCGACTTGTTTTTTCTTACTTTCTTTCTTTTGAAATACACAAAATACACAAAACATTTATTATAAACCAGAACTCAGAATCCCATATTCCGCAATACATGTTCAATGTTTGCCGCTAAATAAAACAGTACTTCGTTTCAAGCAGGGATGTATTTCTCTACGCTCTTAGAGACCCTTGCAGCCGTCCGTCACAAAATAAAGTGGAACTCCCTTTGTACGACCTCCACACATCTGAGAAAATCAGGTCTTAAAGAGGAGGGAGTCTTAAAATGGAGGTACATGTCATGCTGTGCAGAGGTTGTGAACAGAAAATCTGAAAAAATAAGGTCTGAAAGTCCCCTCGCGGGTTAGGGGGAAGAATTTACCCGATGCTCCCCAGCATGTCGTAAGAGGCGACTAACGGATTCTGTTTCTCCTTTTACCCTTGTTAAGTGTTTCTTGTATAGAATATAGTCAATGTTTGTAAAGATTTTAGTCAAGCAGTATGTAAGAAATGTTAAGTCCTTTGTACTGGAAACTTGCATTCTCCCAGTAAGGTCATATATTGTACTACGTTGCAAGCCCCTGGAGCAATTTTTTGATTAGTGCTTTTGTGAACAAGAAAGAATTAACAAGTGGCTCTATCCCATCTCCCCCCTTTCCCCGTCGCGATATAACCTTGAACGGTTGAAAACGACGTTAAACACCTTAATAAAGAAAGAAAGAAAGGTCTTCAAGAGGAGGGAGTCTTAAAATGAAGGTACATGTCATGCTGTGCAGTGGTTGTGAACAGAAAATCTGAAAAAATAATGTCTTAAAAGGGAGGTTCCCCTGTATAGCACTCGATAATCCTGCCTTGACACTTGATCCGAAGGCACCCAGACCCGCACAGTAGTGTAGCGTGGCGAGCAGATTAGCGGCACACGTACGATTATCTCTATCCCTCCCAGTCTCTCAGCCAGTCATTGTTTCTTTGTCTTTTCAAACAAAAAGATTTGAACACGTTCCAGTGCGGTACGGACACGAAGAACAATGTACGGTTCCGTCTTGAAATGCATGTTCTGTGGTAACAATAGCTTTTGTGGAATGCTTGCTGGAGGGGTGTAGCGTATAGGGTCAGTATGGTTTCTGGTGGTAGCGAGACTGTCAGGTTATCGCGGTGCAGTGCGAATGCTGGTCCCTGCCGTTGCTAAGGGGACTTTTTCCTTGGATACCGCGCCTTTTTCAGTTCGCTGTGACAGTTTTTGGCTTCCTCGTTGGAACTTCTCTACCTGGAGAGTGGCTGTATGCGTGCGGTTGGCAATAGCAACCGAAACTAGCCATGGAAACGGACTTGTTTTTGGCTTTGCAACCGACGTGCTTTTTGAAGCGTTGTGTGTTGTGAGTTAGTGAAATTGATTTCTCGAAAGAAAAGGAATTCGCTTTTTTGGATTGGGACAAGTTTGTGTGGTTATATGACTGTGCCATGGTGCGGTTCATTTCATGAAACAAAAGTGATTTCGCCTTTCGGATTTTGACAACTTTGTTTTGGGTTATGTGACTGTGAGATTGTGAAAAGTGAAGAAAATTCAAAATGGCGACGCAGTTAGTTCAGTACATGGATTTACGGATGACCATCGACAACAACCCCCCACCGTTTGGTCAGCCGCTTACGTACCAGGTAACATTGACCATTTACTTTCTCGTGCAATCGTTAGGTAAGGCCAATCACAAATGTTGGTTTAGGGTAACCCGACCGACCCTATTTTTTTCCCGCCGACCCTCCAACTTGTTTTTCTGTTCTCAAAACAAAGCCCCAAAAAACAACCTTTGGCACATTTTGAGAACCATACTGAGACTAAAAATAATAAAATAAAAAAGCCCACCTACCGACCCTATTTATTTTGGTCACGTTACCCAAAACCAACGTATCTTTTTGTTTGGCCTAATATTCAAGAACGGTGTCCCACATTCAAAGAAGCGTCTGCGATGCACCACACTTCGCAAACGGAAAGAACCGCTGCAGTGAGCGAGTTGTAACTGAGGCAACATTGTGGTAACACGCTGAGAAACCAAAGGGAAGTTAGGCCCCCCCCAAAAAAATAGGTCTGTTTACGGTAACCCGACCGACCCTATTTTTTTTGCGCGACCCTAGACTTTTTTTTGGCATTGGGAAAAAAAAAAAAAAAAAAAAATAAAAAAAATCTTGTTTTTTTTGCAAAATAACGTAAAAATATGGTTTTTTGGAAAAAAAAATAAAAAAAAAATAAAAAAAAAATCCCGACCTACCGACCCTATTTTTTGGGCCTATGTTACCGTAAACAGACCTTTTTTTTTTTTTGCCTTAGCGCTCTAAAATGCATACGACATATACCGTAAAATCCCTAGCAAACGCCCAGTATCTAGCAAACGCCCACCCTCCACTTTTGGCCAAAAGTTGTGCAGAGGGGTCACTACCTAGCACACGCTCACCCCGGGTTTTTTTTTATATATATATATATGACTAAGTGCCAAAAGGTGCTCACAGAACAGAAGACGACTTTGTTTTACAATAAAAATGTTTCTAAAAACGTGTGTCTGCTGAAAATTGGTGTGTGTGTGGATGAATGTGCGAAGAGATAGTGGACATAATTTCGTGTGTCTGACTTGAACGGTTTTGAAGTTATCTTTGTTTAAAGTCAAAAATAACGCCAAAACCGGCCATCTGAAAAAGGACATCGTGATACCTCGTGTTTTGAATATGCCACAGAAAAATAACAAGAAGCACAAATGAATTGCATTTAGTTTGATTGAATGCCTGAAACATCGCTTTACAGACGAGACCAAACGTCAAATCTAAATCTCGAGAGAATTTTTTTTTTTCGATAACCGAATTTTAAGGTGTCGCACGCAAGATGATTCGTCATCACGGCATACATTTTTCAATCGCAGATATTTACTAAATTTCTTTTTCAAAAACTCTGGAATTGATGTCGACACGTCAAGCGATAACGGTGTATCAAACTGCTGTCTTTCAAGTAATCCAGCAAAGACTGCAGAACTTTTGAACAGCATTTTTGAAAACGATTTGAAAATTTCGTCATATCTTGCGTGCGACAAAATGTTCGGTAATTAACGGTTATTTTCTTTTAAAAACAAAATTTACATGTACAAAGATCTACTTCATTTACGGAACCACGTGACACATTCTGTGTTCAAAATTTGTGAAGAAATCACGAACCACGATTGCGCTATCAAGTGTTGAAATTATGTCGTCAACATCTTTTCAGATCTTGCGTGCGACACCTTCTTGCGTTCAACATAAAATGTCACTACCTTATCGAGTTTAATGGGTAAAACTAACTATTTGTTGTCTTAGTTTAATCTTCTTAATTAAAAGCGTAATAAAACCGAACTTCTAAGATGAATTTTAATTGAGATTAGCGAAAGAGCGGGCACGCAAGTCGACCTTAAAGTAAAAGAATGATAACACGAGCGTTTGTCGTGTTGTCTTGCGTGCAACACATTGTCCAAAAAGGAAAATGTATATTTTTCTCAGACGTTTTTTAAGTTGAAACCTTGAAACTTCACACACATTTGGGGTTTAATCGCCCCCATGCATGGTAAAAGTCTTGTTGACCCTTGTCAGATTTCAAGGTCACGGCTGGGTCACATGTGGTTCAGAAAACGGATGAAACATATTTTTTCAGAGATTTTTGAAGCTAGAACCTTCAAACTTCAAACAACGCTTTTGCTTAATGATTGTTCAACATGGAGAATTCAAGGTTGATCCTTGAGAAATGTGAAGGTCATAGCAGGGTCTCGTGTGGGTAAAAAAAAAAAACATAACCTTTTTCTCAGAGTTTTTCAAAGCAAGAACCTTGAAAGTTCACATTTTTGGGCTTAATAGCCTCCATACACGGTTAAAGTCTTGTTGACCTTTGTCGAATCTCAAGGTCACATGGGCAAATCAAAAACACGAAAATGCATCATTATCTCAGTTTTTTTTAAAGGGAGAGCCTTCAAACATCACACAACTCTCAACTCCGACTTAAAGAAGTTAAGGTAGATCCTTGTCACATGTCAAGGTCACAGAAAGGTCTCGTACGGGTAAAACAAACAAAACAAACAGATAATATTCATTTTTTCAGCTTTGTTGTTAGCTAGAATAGAGGCACATGCCACCATTCCATTCAACATGACTCATAGAAATGTATGATGTATGACGTAATTGCATTGTGTGTAATGACGCGGCTGCCTCTGTAGTTATTCCAGCCTTTGAAGAAATGGCGTTTTTCCTTGCTTGGACACATTTTTCCTTTTCTTGGATGTTTCAGGAGTTTGGGTGAGTTTGGTGTATATGGTTGAACACAATTTAAAATTTGCATAAAAGTGTATTAAAATAAACAGTGGTAGCCAGTCTCATCTGTTGTGTCGACAATTTAATCTCTTTTGTGTGACCTCAACTTGACCCCTCTGAATGCTCTCAATCATGGAAATTGACCACACTTTGATTATAACCAAACAACATCAAAACTTTGGAATGTGTGAAGTTTCAAAGGTGTTGCTTAAAAGGCGTTCGTGAAAATGACAATTGTATGTGTCTGACTTCAATGCGACCCCGCTGCGACCTTGACGTTTGATTTTATCAACCAGACTTTCATCATGTGTGAATGACTTCAAACACTATAAAACTAGTTGAAGAAATTGACAATTTTTCAAAGTTTAAGCCAGATGGCACTGCTGTGACCTTGAAATTTGACAAACATTAACCAGGCGGTCACCTTTTTTAGAAAATATCCTTAAAGGATCTTTAACCTTACTGTGACCTTGGAATTTGATGAGGTTTAATTTAACTTGCGTAGTGTGCCAAGTTTCAAGGCCCTAGCTTCAAAAACATATGAGAAAACCTCATTGAAAAATGTATATGTTTGACCTCAACGCGACCCTGCTGTGACCTTGACTTTTTCAACCAGACTTTAATCGTGTGTGAACATTATACACTAGAACTGTGTGTATTTTCAAAGCTCGTGCTATAAACGCGCTGAATAAATTGAAAATATTCCACATTTGGACCAGATGTGACCCCGCTGTGACCTTGAACTTTGACAAAGATTAACAAGCAGGTCACTTTTAATGAGGTTTTATAAAAATGCTGAAAGTATGTGAAGTATGTAAAGTCTAACTGATCTAGTATTAAAACATGTAAGACGTGACAACGACAATTTTCCAGTTTGCAAAGGAAATTTAACCTCGCTGTGACCTTGAAATTCAATGTTGTTTAGTGTGATGTGCACCATACCTGGAGGTCATTATACTTTGGTTGTGTGCCAAGTTTCAAAGCCCTAGCTTTAAAAACGTGCGAGATAACCTTAATGCTATGACTCAGTGCCGTTTTGAATGATATAACGAACAAAATTATCGTTATTTGTAAAATCATTTGGGTAAATTTATCTTTTCTTTTCGTAATTGGGTTCCAGCATCTGTTGTCTTAACAAAAATCACAATATCAGTCGTGTTTGTCAACTTTTATTTTTTAGCCCCTTTGTCCGCTTTTCGTGCGCACCTTTTGGCACTTAGTCATATAGAAAAA
>NW_027128480.1:0-9000 GCF_037325665.1 Littorina saxatilis
ATTATCCAGAAACTTTAACCTGAACATTAGTGGATCTAACCTTTGCACTGAGAAACATGTGATACAGATCTAAAAGTGTTCTTCATTGACACAAGTGAAAGACTGGGAGACTTGTGGACAAATGTTATGATATTAACTGTGTTAAGATGTACTCACCAGAAAACCACTGCACAGTTCGTAGCAGGAAACTTTCGCTGACTAGTTTATGTAGTTTTTATTCGGAATCGTGTGCGTATCGATCGCATTCTTAAGAAACGAACACAATGGAACATAGTCTTCTCTTCGATGACGCCATTTTAGATGACGTGTTGTTCGAGATCTCATCGAAGAAGAACGATGAGAGAATGTTATGTTATGAAATGTGCATGTGAATATTACTGCATGCATTTTAGAATTAATTCATTATTGATAAGATAATGATTGAGTGAAAGGAAACAGAGATTTGGTTTAGTTAGATAAATTGTTTGTATGTTGTTAGAGGTTACCCAGAGAAACGTAAACAAACACTTTTTGGTCGCTTTGACTTGAGAAGGTGTTATACGAGATCTCATCGATGAGAGAATATTATGTAATGAAATGTGCATGTAAATATGGTTATGCATTTTAGAATTGATTCATTATTGATAGGATAATGATTGAGTGAAAGTAAAATGGAGATTTAGTTCGGTAGGATAGGTTGTTTGAGCATTGTTAGAAATTACCTAGAGAAACGTAAACAAACATCCTCGATCGCCTTGACTCTAAGACGATCGAGAGTGTCGGTTCGTTGCTAAAGGTACGAAACAAGAAGAAAGGAAGGAGAGACAAGGTATGTTGTTTATGTTGTTAGGACATGTATTGGGGTAACGTAGACAGTCAAGGGAGATCGTTATAGACGATCGAAACGTTAGCGGTAGCTAGAGGTAACAGGTAAACAAACAAGGAAGGAGATAAATAGAGAAGGGAAAGGAGAAATCGGGGTTGTTCTAGTCGGGTTCTAAAGGATGCTGTTCTATTCAGGTTGCTTAGGATTGTTGTTTTAGTGTACTTCTCCGAGACGGGAGAAAGGTTGTTCGCTTGGCTTAGCTTGGCTGATATGTTCTAGCGATTTGGGTTCTTTTGGGCTGAACGATGTGGTTCGAGTAGGCTTCTTCGAGACTGGACTAGGAAGGGATAGCAGTCTACAAGAAGAAAGTGGGGCTATCCGACAGAAGAAATCGGGGCGGCTTCTTCGAGACTGGACTAGGAAGGGATAGCAGTCTACAAGAAGAAAGTGGGGCTATCTGACAGGAGAAATCGGGGCAGCTTCTTCGAGACTGGACTAGGAAGGGATAGCAGTCTACAAGAAGAAAGTGGGGCTATCCGACAGGAGAAATCGGGGCAGCTTCTTCGAGACTGGACTAGGAAGGATATAATATTGAGTTGAGAATATTAGGTTCTAAGCTACATGAAGAGATCGCAGTCTACAGTAAAGAAGATAGTCCAGAACAAGGTCATCATATGTCATGCCTATTTTTATATGTGAATGAACGATGCACTGATATATTGAAGTTTGATACGAATTTGTTCAGATGAATAAATCTGAACATTGAAACCTGGAACAATTTGTGTTTGCTTTATTCTTCATTAACATTCACACACACAACAATCAACAACCAGAGCCAACAACAGCTCGCGCGCCCATCCCGTTACAATGGTGTCAGAAGTGTGGGATTTGTGATTCTTTTGTGAAAGACACATTTCTTGGAAATAACCCTGCAGTGGATTCATGGATTAAAGTGTGTGTGTGAAAAAAAAAAAAAAAAAAAAATGGAAATAACCCTGCTGATTCACGGATTATTATCTTCATGTGCTGATTCACGGATTATTATCTTCATGTGATTATTCACGGATTATTATCTTCATGTACTGATTCACGGATTATTATCTTCATGTGATTATTCACGGATTAAAATCTTCATGTGATTGTGACAACGTACAACAAGAGAGAAAGAAGAGGAACTGAAGAAACTAGACAACGTACAACAAGAAGAAAGAAGAGGAACTGAAGAAACTAGACAACGTACAACAAGAAGAAAGAAGAGGAACCGAAGAAACTAGACAACGTGCAACAAGAGAGAAAGAAGAGGAACCGAAGAAATTAGAAGAAGCATAGTAGCCTGGAGGTGATTTTTATAAACTTTATTGACTTTTGATACATGTTTTATACAGAGCTGTAGCGGATATCGTGGAAGAAGAGGATTTTACAAGAAGGAGATGTCTTTTGACTTTTATACCAGATGAGGAATGACTTTTCTTCAAAAGTGACTTTTTACGGAGATTCTGCTTGGATTGGACTTGATTGATTTCTGCAAAAGAAGAAAAGAAAGTATTAACAATGATGAATCCTGAACAATTTTATGAACAGTATCTACGTGATGAAGAAACTGAGGGAACAGAATTTCCGATGGGAGGAAATAGTCATAATTCTACTGGAGGTGTTCAAGAACTAACAGTAACAGACAAGACATACAAAGGATCAAGTAGAAGAGGTCTACAAATGAAACCACAACTTTTCGATGGGAGTGATGACTTTGAGACATACTTAGATCAGTTTGAATGTATTGCTGATTTAGGTGGTTGGACACTGAGAGAAAGAACACTCACTCTTGGAGCCTGTTTGAAAGGACAAGCTAGAAGATTCTACGCTGGACTAGCACCTCATGAGAAAAGAGAATATGCCAGTCTTATATTTCAACTGCGACAGAGATTCGGCACAGCATCCAGACATGGGGTGTACTGGACCACACAGTTTGAAAACAGAAAAAGACTACCAAATGAAGGATTGGCAGACTTTTCTGATGAACTTCTTCTACTTGCACAAAGGGCATATCCAAATGTTGGGTCATCAACTCAACATCAACTTGCACTACAGCAATGGTATAAAAATATGAGTCCAGACATAAAATGGCGATGTTTGGAGAGAAACTGTCAAACCATTCGTGAAGCTGAAGAGGTGGCTGACATGTATGAAGCTATCATGGTACCACAGAAAAAGAAAATCTTCATGGTCAACGGAGAAGAATCAACGATGATAAATTCTTCACCGGAGACAACTGATCGAAATCGTCAACAACAAAAGGGAGACAGACGGTGCTGGACATGTAATGAGACTACACATTTGTCCAGAAACTGCAGACAGAGAACACAGTTTTGCACATGTTGTAAACGCTCTGACCACAGTTTGAAAGACTGTAATTTGTACAGGAAGTGCAAAGAACAGGAACAATTTGAAACTCGACCAACCCACAACGGACGTTCTCAACAGAGAAGAGAGGGAAACGAGAACCGCCGATTTTAAAGGGTCGAGAATCGGTAAATCGACGAAGACCCAACATGAAGAAAGAAGAAATTACGAAACAAGAAAACAGGGAAGATAGTCAACGCTACGTGAAGAAAGAAGAAATTACGAAACAGGAAAACAGAGAGGATACTCAACCGAGTCAACGCAACATGAAGAAAGAAGAAACTACGAAACAGGAAAACAGAGAGAAAGAAGATAAAACACAAGAAGATGTTCCACATCGTGCTGGGTTGAAACATTCCAATGCAGATGCTTTGAGCAGAAAACCCTGTACATCATACTTGAGACAACAACAAAGAGATCAAGAAACAATGAAAGAAGAAAACTTTGTTGCATGTACTTTGATACAACAGAGAACCAAGAATGATGAACTAAGACCTACAGCAGTTCAATTCTCTTTCTCTGATATCCTCAGTTCTGCAAGCAAGCAAGTTAAGCAAGAAAACCCCAACATAGCTATGATTGTGGAAGATGAACAGAAACCGTCATGCAGTAAAACTCTAGACTCATCATCAAGTACAGAAAAACCTGATTTTGAAGTCAGATTTCATCCATTATCTTTGGACGGATGGAATGCAGAAGAACTTAGCCAAGCTCAACTTGAAGATCAAGATATTGAACCACTTCTATCTGCGAAGATGAAATCAAAGGAGCGACCAAAATGGGCAGAGCTCTCTACAAAACGTTCTCAGGCAAAAACACTTTGGGCTCAGTGGGACAGACTATGTATAGTAGATGGTATTCTCTGCAGAAAGCGTCTTGAGAATGATAAAGATGCAGGACTACAAATGATCGTACCTGAGTCAAAGCAAGAAGATGTTATGAAGAATCATCACGACGTTCCCACCGCTGGTCATCTTGGATCTGAAAAGACAGGAGAGAGAATAAAACAGTCATATTATTGGCCAGCCATGGATGATTGTATCAAACGCTACTGTGTACAATGTGATAAGTGTGCTGCTCGAAAATCTCATCAAAAACGTGTTCCACTTGGACATTGTGGAGTTGGTGAACCTCTGGAACGGGTGAATCTAGACATATGTGGACCCTTTCCCAAAACAGTGATGGGAAACACACATATTTTGGTCATCACAGATCAATTCACACGATGGACAGAAGCAATACCAATTCCAAATCAAGAAGCAAAGACAGTAGCACAAGCCTTCATAACCCATTTCGCAAGCAGATTTGGGTATCCACTAACACTATACACTGATCAGGGCACAAACTTTGAATCAGTGTTATTCAAGGAAATGTGTAATCTAGTGGGGATAAACAAGACCAGATCTACAAGCATGCGGCCTCAAGCAAATGGAATTGTAGAACGATTCAACAGAACACTGGCTGCTATGTTAACAGCGTACTGCGAAAACAATCAGAAAGGCTGGGATATCTACCTACCTCTGCTGGCCTCAGCATACAGATCGTCGGTTCACTGCAGTACAGGTATAACTCCAAATCGAATGATGCTGGGACGTGAGGCGAGACTACCGATGTCACTGGTGTTTGGGCGACCCGGAGCTGAAGAAGAAGATGTTTCCCCAGATGTCTACACTGCAAACCTGGAACAGACATTTCAAAAAGTATATGAACATGCACGGAAACATTTAAAGAAAAGTGCAGTGCATCAAGAGAGATACTACAACATGAAAACCAGAAAACGTGAACTGAGTGTAGGACAATTAGTCTGGTTGTTCAACCCTGTCAGGAAAATAGGTGTGTGTACTAAAATGACGTCAAAATGGAAAGGACCGTATATCATCACCAACAAGATTGATGATTTGACATACCTTATTAAAACTAGACCCAAGAAAGATTCAAAGGCGTATCACATTGACAGACTGTTACCTTATAAAGGAAAGAATGTGCCGACGTGGATGAAGAAGTGGAGATTGAACTGTTCGTAACTTCGCCTTGTTTTTCTGGAACATAACGATGACATTGTGCAAAAGATAGTCATTCATAAACAGTATTTTCATATATGTCTTTCGTAGGGATTGTGTTAGTTAGTATGATGGAGCGTAACTCAAGGTAAATTGAGGCTGGTTTCGAGACATATATATCCCTGTGTGACAATAATGTGAGGCACTAGGCCAAGATAATTATTCAAACTGGACAGGTAGAGTTCTCAAGGAGTCGAGTTATTGTTAGGCGATGTGAAATTGGTAAAGCACGAAGGTACTGTAGCACGCTTTTTCAATCCTAACAATGTTACTCGGTCTCGGTTAGTTTTAGAAGATAAGTGGGTAATACAAGATGTATTGTAGTATGGACGGTTGACAAATATGAAAACATGGACTATGAATAACTTAATTAGCGCAATACGATATTAATGTGTTACAGATGGAACCAGTACCGGTATATGAAACCATAAGTGATGTTTCAATCAACGAGGGGGGTCAGGGGAAGGAGAAAGAGAAAACAGACTTGCCTTCTGCAGCAAAACTATACCCAGTCACAGTGTATCTGCCCTACGATGAAGCTATGGCGATTGCACAGGTGCAAGTGACAAACACTTTTGCATCTTCTGTGATCAAACGGAAGGATGGAAGAACCACCATCAAACTAAACTACAAAAAGATCAAATAGGACAGAAGTGATTCACTCAAGTTTTAATTTCAAATTTCAATTTCTATGTTCTAGTTCTGGTACTGGTAGTTAAAGTTACAGAAGAATATGTTTTAAAATATATAGATTATGCGGAGCATAATGTTAGAAAGCGGGGGTGCATGTAATGGATGGCCCTATTAGTATTATCCAGAAACTTTAACCTGAACATTAGTGGATCTAACCTTTGCACTGAGAAACATGTGATACAGATCTAAAAGTGTTCTTCATTGACACAAGTGAAAGACTGGGAGACTTGTGGACAAATGTTATGATATTAACTGTGTTAAGATGTACTCACCAGAAAACCACTGCACAGTTCGTAGCAGGAAACTTTCGCTGACTAGTTTATGTAGTTTTTATTCGGAATCGTGTGCGTATCGATCGCATTCTTAAGAAACGAACACAATGGAACATAGTCTTCTCTTCGATGACGCCATTTTAGATGACGTGTTGTTCGAGATCTCATCGAAGAAGAACGATGAGAGAATGTTATGTTATGAAATGTGCATGTGAATATTACTGCATGCATTTTAGAATTAATTCATTATTGATAAGATAATGATTGAGTGAAAGGAAACAGAGATTTGGTTTAGTTAGATAAATTGTTTGTATGTTGTTAGAGGTTACCCAGAGAAACGTAAACAAACACTTTTTGGTCGCTTTGACTTGAGAAGGTGTTATACGAGATCTCATCGATGAGAGAATATTATGTAATGAAATGTGCATGTAAATATGGTTATGCATTTTAGAATTGATTCATTATTGATAGGATAATGATTGAGTGAAAGTAAAATGGAGATTTAGTTCGGTAGGATAGGTTGTTTGAGCATTGTTAGAAATTACCTAGAGAAACGTAAACAAACATCCTCGATCGCCTTGACTCTAAGACGATCGAGAGTGTCGGTTCGTTGCTAAAGGTACGAAACAAGAAGAAAGGAAGGAGAGACAAGGTATGTTGTTTATGTTGTTAGGACATGTATTGGGGTAACGTAGACAGTCAAGGGAGATCGTTATAGACGATCGAAACGTTAGCGGTAGCTAGAGGTAACAGGTAAACAAACAAGGAAGGAGATAAATAGAGAAGGGAAAGGAGAAATCGGGGTTGTTCTAGTCGGGTTCTAAAGGATGCTGTTCTATTCAGGTTGCTTAGGATTGTTGTTTTAGTGTACTTCTCCGAGACGGGAGAAAGGTTGTTCGCTTGGCTTAGCTTGGCTGATATGTTCTAGCGATTTGGGTTCTTTTGGGCTGAACGATGTGGTTCGAGTAGGCTTCTTCGAGACTGGACTAGGAAGGGATAGCAGTCTACAAGAAGAAAGTGGGGCTATCCGACAGAAGAAATCGGGGCGGCTTCTTCGAGACTGGACTAGGAAGGGATAGCAGTCTACAAGAAGAAAGTGGGGCTATCTGACAGGAGAAATCGGGGCAGCTTCTTCGAGACTGGACTAGGAAGGGATAGCAGTCTACAAGAAGAAAGTGGGGCTATCCGACAGGAGAAATCGGGGCAGCTTCTTCGAGACTGGACTAGGAAGGATATAATATTGAGTTGAGAATATTAGGTTCTAAGCTACATGAAGAGATCGCAGTCTACAGTAAAGAAGATAGTCCAGAACAAGGTCATCATATGTCATGCCTATTTTTATATGTGAATGAACGATGCACTGATATATTGAAGTTTGATACGAATTTGTTCAGATGAATAAATCTGAACATTGAAACCTGGAACAATTTGTGTTTGCTTTATTCTTCATTAACATTCACACACACAACAATCAACAACCAGAGCCAACAACAGCTCGCGCGCCCATCCCGTTACAATACGATACACACAATGGATGGAAAAGTGTGGCTTTGCCCGCTGTTACAAATAATGGTCTCGCCAGGCCACCCAACGCAGCATTTAGATTTGCATAATGGAACGTTTAAACACTTTATCTAAGGCATTAACCGTGTGTGGTGTCATCTATTCAGCCCCCAAACGAAACTGACCATAGCCGTTAGGCGATTTCAAATAATTATTATACTTCCAGCAAAAGCGTGTAACATACGGGTTCCGGGGCGAAAAGTTGGACGCAAATCAAACCAAGTCCCGCAGTGGGGCACTGCGGTTATGAAATTAAAGGCCCCTCCTGTTTTTGGAACCGCAGGAGCTTTCTAGTTTGCTGTTAGGTAGATTTTTGGTTCCTCTTTCCTCTCATGCTCTCTTTTTCTTCATGAATTCTTTTCTTTTTTCTGCCTTCTTGCTCATTCACCTGTATTTTTTCCAAAAATCTCTTCTCTTGCCGCTTGTCTCGCGATTCATGTATAGTTTAATCTGTTAGTGTTCTGATGTAAGTCCAGCAGTAGATAGGTTAAGCCTATTTTAACATACTGGAAACTGGTCATCTTCCAGTAGGTATTAATTTAGTTTTACTAAAGCCTGCTGGGACACAAGTAATGGGTTAGTGCATTTGTAAACAGGAATCGCTTGACAAGTGGCCCCCTTCATCCCCCCCTTCCTCGTCCTGATATGGCTCTGCGTAGTCGGCTGGACGTTAAGCAACAAATAAACAAACAAACAAACAAACCAAACCAAGTGAAAGATAGCGGTGGAAGACGGCGGCGCGGAGAAATTAAAGTCTGGAAACAATACCTTTATATAAGCACAGCCATTTCAAATTTGAATAACTAATGTGAAGGTAATCCTGGTGTGTAGTGACATAATTACAACCACCGCCAAAGCTCTGGGGGCTATCAGAGACAGTTTTTTGTTTGTCCATAATATCCATCTAAGCAACATTTTCTGTAAATTGCGGAAACTTCAGATGATACGAAATGTTACCTCTAGTAGAAGCTGTGGTGTGTTAATATATTTTTGCATAACGTCAAAACAGTGATCCTATCAAAATGTCTCTTCTAAACATTATAATAATGTCCTATTGCTTGGCCTTGGAGAAGAAGTGTGTGTGTGTGTGTGTGTGTGTGTGTGTGTGTGTGTGTGTGTGTGTGTGAGAGAGTGTGTGTGTGTGTGTGTGTGCGTGCGTACGTGCGCACGTGCGGGTATGTGTGTATGTGTGTATGTGTGTGAGATA
>NW_027128481.1:0-94841 GCF_037325665.1 Littorina saxatilis
TTAAGCCGCAATCTTTAGAGATACACTGAGAAGTACTCAGATCTGATTGGTTGCTAACAATAGACATTATAGTTGTCTTGAGCATAGTTGCTGTCCTGAGCATAGTAGCTGTTCTGAACATATTTTCCAGGACAGGGCTATGTTTTAATATTAATCAACAAAATATTGTAGTCATGTGAATATTTAAAATCAACATTACTACATGTATTTGTAACTATCTACACATGTTAGGTTTGGCTGAAGTATTTCTAATAATAATAGGATTAAAAAAGATATTCAAGAAAAGTATATGTGTGAACAACACCACAGCAGTTTGAGAAATTGCTTTGGGTCGGGGTTTGTGGTGTTTCCGAATGTGGCATACTTACCTGGCACGGGAGACACCTTGATCAACAAGGGGGTACTCCTGGGGCGAGGCCTGTCCATTGCACTACACGGGCGGGCTGACCCCTACGATCATCACAAATGTTGATGACTCGAGTGTGTAATTTCTTGGTGAGGGGGACTGCGTTCGCGCTATCCCCTGCAAGTGAAACAATGAAAATGAAAAGTCCACCCTCCCCACTCACAATTTATATGCTCATTAAACCAAGTCAAATACATTTTTTTTAATTGAAAAAGGATCTTAGATTTAAGGAAAAATCAGTATTTCCATCTGTAAAAAAATCAATAAAAATAAAAAGGGTACAATCTGTCCACTTGTTTGGGTTTATTGTTACATTCTGATATGATTGAGACCGTTTTGATAAGCCGGAGGTCTCAGACGGTCTAAGAAGTCAAGGAGTAGGCAGTACATGTTCAGGCGTGGGAAATGCATAAAGAGGAACAAAGGTCAAGGGAAAGCGTTGAAGAATGGATGGAGAAACACGCATAAAAGAAACAAGGAGCGAAGAGAACCCTGTCTATCAAGGGAAGTCATCCATCTTGATTTTTAATGTTTTCTCGAAAGAGTTGTCTTAACTGAAAGGGTATTTCCATTGTGGCTCCTTGTGATCAAATAGCAATGCTCATTTTAACTCGCTGAAATAGGGCACCAGCAATTAAACAAAATGTAGCGTTTTATAGGTGTGGTGAACGTATGATTACTGATTCTAAAAGACAATAATTAACTAATGTAAGACAATATTTATTAAGCCGCAATCTTTAGAGATACACTGAGAAGTACTCAGATCTGATTGGTTGCTAACAATAGACATTATAGTTGTCTTGAGCATAGTTGCTGTCCTGAGCATAGTAGCTGTTCTGAACATATTTTCCAGGACAGGGCTATGTTTTAATATTAATCAACAAAATATTGTAGTCATGTGAATATTTAAAATCAACATTACTACATGCATTTGTAACTATCTACACATGTTAGGTTTGGCTGAAGTATTTCTAATAATAATAGGATTAAAAAAGATATTCAAGAAAAGTATATGTGTGAACAACACCACAGCAGTTTGAGAAATTGCTTTGGGTCGGGGTTTGTGGTGTTTCCCCACGTGCATGTCATGTCACACTCAGCACGAGTAATTCACTGCAGTTGCTGGCCCGTAGAGTGCGTTCTTTCACAAGCAAACATGCTGATTACATAGCGACTGCTTTAACGCACCTCGAGCTTACATAGCCAAGTCAGTGCTCAAATAGCGATTTTCTCCCGAATTCCTGAGGGTAAAGGGGGACAATCACATTTTCGTTGTGTCTTAAACACACGACACAGCTCCCTCTGCTCTTGGCGTGGGTCCAGAAAGGGGGCTAGCTGCCCTTGGTGGCGTTCTCACTCGCCCTGCAGGAGTCCTCGTGATTCTCGGGAGAGAAGTGAAAGTCGCTAGAGGGGTGAGCTTCAGCTCACTCTTTGTCTTGGGACGCTTTTGTTACCCTGCTTTTATATATCCTGCCTTTTTAACCCTGAGCTGTTTGGCTTGTTTTTTCTTGGTGACCGTACCGTACCTTGTAAGTGATGAGCCAAGTTGCTAAACACAAACTGCCAAACACCACCTTTGCTGATAGGCGGGAAACATTCATCTGGGTAGATAACTACCTTCCAACGGATACCACTGCTCTGAGGGAGCAAGATTGGTCCCTTAATATGGACCAAACAGCAAGCGGTTCTGACCGCGCCCCAGATATTCCCATGGAATCACTGAATGAGACTGACCGGGCCAGCCGGACTGGTCAGTCCCCAAAATCCAAACAGCTTAATAAAGCAATCGCCAATGAGAAAACCAGCATATCTTCTCCTTTCAAGAGAAAGAGATTGCGGGAGGACGACCCTGAGGGGGGGGCAGAGCTCTCCGGAATCTCTTCTCTTCCGGGATAGCCCCCCACGCTCTCAGATTACTGATCATTTTGAGGAAGACTTCACCGAAGTCAATCGTAAGAAGCCCAAAAAGAAAAAGAAGCAAAAGGTCCTCTGCGAGGGTCCCCCTCTTCAGGGAAACACAGGTATTTCCCATGCAACATCTGCCCGGGGGGTCGACACCTCCCAACCCCTTACTGAATCACAAGAAAACCAGACAACTCAACAGCCACTACCACCTGCCAATACACACACACACACAAAACAAAGACCCCGAAGAAAACTTCTTTACCAACCCAAGCAACCTCCTCCCTCCTTCTTAGAGTTCCCCGTGGTGGTGCAGGACCTGAAGGAGGGCCCGGCAACATTGCAGGGACTCGGCCTCAGGAGGAAAAAAACTTTTGACCTTGCCATCGGCGAGGTCAAAGAAATACGCATGCTGGGAGCGTCCTGGTAGGGTGCTCCTCAGCATCACAACAAAACAAGCTATTGAGGCTGGACTCGATCGGCGGCATCAAAGTGAAATGCCACCGTCCGGCGGTAACAACCGAAGGTGTCATTAAACGCATACCCACAATACATTCAGGAACAGACCTGTCTGAGATGGCAGTGGGCGTGCGCGTCCGGATGGAGGATGGGAGTCTTGTAGAAAAGGGCCCCTCCTCGGTTCGATCTTTTCGCCGTCTTCTCCTTAGGGATGGGAAACCGTCTCAGGCGGTCCGTGTCACCTTTACAACGGCAATTCTTCCAGACAGCGTCGTTCTGGAGAGTGAGGTGTACGGCGTCGAACCCTACACTCCTCCAGTGCGGCGCTGTACGAAGTGCCAGAGACTATCGCACCTAAAACAACAATGCAAATCAAAAGTGCAGATCTGCCCCCGATGTGGCTCCAAGGGCCACGACGGAGCGACGTGCACCAAGGCCAAACATTGCGTAAACTGCAAGGGCGAGCATTCCGCCGCTTATCTTGGATGCCCGGAAATGAGACTGAGGCTGCAGGCCAATAAGATCAGGTCGGCAGCATACATACCATATTCTGAGGCCCTGGATCGGGCGCGGCGCGAGCTCGCCAAACAACAAAATAAAACAGCGACTGCCCCAGCGGAAATGAGGGACTCCTTCTGGCGTCCCCCTCCGCAACCGATCCGGCGGACCTCAACCCCCCGGTCCGGGTACTCTTTGGCTGTCCAGAGACCCCCCCTGGGTGGGCAAGTAAATAAAATACAAGAAATCAAAAACAAAATGACCGAACATGACAATACACTCCTTCCAGTTCATGCGGACAGTTCTGCTGCAACCGCGAAGCACCAAACAACTTCGCAAAATCCAAATCCTGGCCCCCAGGCGCCCTGTAAGTCTCAGACGGCTCGGCCGGCAGAGGCGCCGCTTCATGGGACCCCCGGGTTAAAGGCCTCCCTCCTACGCAAAGCCCAGAACAGGAAGGAGGACTCGAAAGAAGAGCAGCTCTTCGAGAGGTTGATGGGGAGAATGGAGGAGGGATTGGCCCAGAGATTCAGAGAATACAAACTTAAAACTGAACAGGAAATAAAGCAGCAGATGAGGGAGGAGCAGGAGAAGGCAGAGCATGAGCTAGCCGACGCTGCACTAGATAAGCTAAAAACAGGAGAGCAATATGCAAACAGTGCCTCGGCTTCATGGTTAAGGCCAGACAGATGCAGAGTCCTCTCGACCTGATCGACTCCCTCTCAGCTACATACACACAACTCTCCAACACCAAGGTTGAACGCTTCATTCCGGGCGGCGCCACTCTGGCGCTGGGCGCCCTTGCTGGTGCCAAGCAGTTGTCCGTGACGGATATGAAAGCTGTTAAAACCACTTTTTAACCTATTTTAAATCTGCCCTTTAACTTACCTTCTTTGTGCGTGTTAAAATGGCTGAACAAGGTGAAAGCGGTCACGGATTTATCATATTACAGTGGAACTGTCGCTCTATCAACTCTAACTTCTCTCAGCTATATAATTATATATCAAATCACTCTGCTGACATCTTAGTTATCCAGTCAGTCAAGAGAAAACGCTCCCTACTGCCTTCTATAGATGGTTTTGACTTCCCTCCCATAGTAGAGCAAAAGGGCTCAGGGCAACTCATTCAAACAGCTATTTATCTAAAGTCTTCCTTAAATTACAAACCCTTTGCACCTCTCATCCCTAGTTCAGAAAATCTCAGTACATGTGCTGTTGAAATCGAAATAAAAGGATCCAAAAACCTCAACATAGTTAACATATATTACCCCCACGGGTGTAATAAAAAAGGAACTACCGACTGGCTAAAATCCCTGGATCATAGCAGGGCACACTGGTGCGTGATGGGTGATTTTAATAATCACCACCCTCTGTGGGACTCTGCTAACCCTAGATACAAACATGCCAATAGCAACCTTGCTGACGTAATTTTGGAAACTGACTTTTGTATACTAAACGATGGCTCGGCAACCAGACTTCCAGACAGAGCTGACCATTCCCCATCAGCAATCGATCTCTCCCTTTGCTCAAATGCCATAGTCACTGACATCGACTGGAACGTTTTCCCGGACGCCCTCGGCTCCGATCACTTACCCATTGTTCTTACCTTCCGCCACTTCGCCCCTAATCGCAATAACTCGGAGGTCAGAAAAAAGTACAATTACAAACAGGCAAATTGGGACAGCTTCCGTGCGGAGCTCGAGGGTGTCAGGGAGGAAACTCTCCTTACGGATGACATCGAAGCCTCTTACAATAACATACGTCAATGTATACTCACTGCTGCCAATAATCACATTCCGCTTAAATCAGTAAATCCTAACTGTAAGGCCAAAAGGAATGAGTGGTGGAATGCAGACTGTGATGAAGCCTTGGCAAACAAGCGATATCACATTAGGACATATCTCAGGCACTGCTCAGACGCTAACTTCACGAATATGAAGTCAGCTGAAATACAATTTAACCAGATCACCGCTGAGGCTAAACTTCAAAACTGGGAAAACTTTGTCCACAAAGAAACTAAAGATTACAAAGACTGTGGCAAAATCTGGAAGAAAATCCGCAGATTTAAATGTAGATACAGAACTAAAGAAAAGCCACTACTATCGGGTGATAAAATGACCACAACTGACTCTGAAAAGGCAAACCTATTAGCAGATACCTTTGCCAAAAATAGTCAATCAAAATCCCTAGATACTGAACGACTCAATTATAGGTTAGATCAGGAGAAGGGTTTCACATATCCCCCAGATGACAACCAGTTGCCTATAAACTGCATGTTTAAGGCAAAAGAAGTCCAAAACGCCATCTCTTCTGTGAAAGACCCAAAAAAATCCACAGGTTTAGACCCAATATCATATCACATGATAAAACATCTACCACCTAACTTTGTTAAGTTGCTCACTCAGTTTTTCAATCTATGCTGGTTAAAGGATACTATCCCCGCAGCGTGGTCAGACTCACAAGTAGTAGCAGTATTGAAGAGCGGAAAACCGGGCAATCTACCTGGCAGTTACCGCCCCATATCACTAACCCCCCACCTCAGCAAGATCTTTGAGCGTGTGGTGAACCAGAGGCTGGAGTTCCACCTCAATAAACACAATATCATTCCTACATGCCAGGCAGGTTTTAGGCAAGGTCGTTCGTGTGCGGACCACATTGTGCACGTCACTGAAAAAATCAAAAAGACCTTGGCACATAGTAATAATTCTCTTCTTGGAACCTTCTTTGATATTAAATCTGCGTACGACAGCGTCTGGCATGCTCGTCTACTCCTAAAACTCGGCAGAATCGGTGTCTCTGGCCACATGTACCAATTCATCAAAAACTTCATCAGCAATCGCAAGATGTCTGTCCGAGTGGGCTCTTCGGTGTCCGAAACCCATGCGCTGGACATGGGGGTTCCCCAGGGCAGTATCATCGCGCCAAACTTATTCAGCATCATGCTCTATGACATTACTTCTGTTAAGGTTGACGGTGCCAGTGTACTTCTGTATGCGGACGACCTCGCCTTAATAGACACTAATAGACCACGCCATAACAGAGTTACCAACACTGTTGACTTATCTTCTTACCAAACTAAAATCGACAACCTCTGTCAATATATGTACACCAACGGCTTCCAACTAGCCTCAAATAAAACAGTCTTTCTTGTTGTCTCCCGTAGACAACTGTACAGGAACTGCAGTATAAAGATAGGTTGTGATATTATCAAACCGAGCTCAGAAGTTAAGTTCCTCGGCGTTATCATCGATACCCGACTTAACTGGACCAGTCATATCGAACATCTGATCAATAAGGCCAACAAGGATCTTTATATCATACGCTACCTGGCGTCCCAATCCTGGGCCAGAGGACGTAAGTGTGTCACAGAGGTAGTGCGGGCATTAATTCGCTCCCGCCTCCTTTACGGGTGCGAAGCTTATTTCGCGACGCGCCCGGCGCTCATGAAAAAACTGGCTATTATAGAGTGCAGGGCGCTCAAAATAGCTCTGGGACTCTCCCAACAAGCGAGTAAGAGTCGAGTCTACAGCGAGTGTGGGTGGCTGCCCCTTGTGGATGAGATAAAACTCCGTTCAGCTCAGTATGCTGTCAGAGCCCACGCGGTAGAGAACTCTGCCTGCGAGGTCCTGACTGACTTTTTTCCTCAGCACCAAAATTATGAGGCCAACACCAAACATAGCACTCAACTCTTGGCCAAAACGCTACCCTTATCCGACACAGTAAACCGCATTCTAGCCGATAGCGGGGTGAAGGTCAGTGAGCTGGCCAGGGTCCCCCCGCCCTCCTACCCGCCTTGGCTTGAGGAAACCCCTACTATCATATACGACAGTGAAGATAATACTACCAAAAAAGATAACCCCGTCTACCTGGCTACTGTTACAAAAGAAACCCTAAACTACAAATTCTCGGAGCATTTAAAAGTCTTTACTGACGGATCCAAATTTGCAGACGGCAGCGTTGGCTGCGCCTTTGTGATCCCAGATCTCAAAATCTCAAGGAAATATACTCTTAATAAAGACATCTCCATATTCTCAGCCGAGCTATTTGCCTTGCTCATGGCATGCACTTTTATAAATGACCTCCCAGTCACACCGCGTGCGGTAGTTTTCTGCTCTGACTCGCGCTCTTCATTACAAGCTCTGCATCGAAACACATCAAATCGGACAGAGCTACAAAGAGAAATCCTCTTTATATGTCACCAGTTAATCTCATCCGGCACATCCGTATCATTTCTATGGGTCCCCTCTCACGTAGGGGTCCGGGGAAATGAACTGGCGGATGTCGCTGCCAAAGAAGCGGCAGAATCTAGCCCAGCTAACACTAACATCGGCTACTCAGTAACCGAGTTCTACAGTAAAATCCGTAAACTCATTCGAAGTCAGTACGTAACATCTCTGTCCTATCAACCCATTGATATGAACGATCTACACCCCGATCTCCCAACAAACCTCCTCACTATCTTCAGACGCCTCCGTGCCGGCGGCTGCCGCTTCCATATCTTTAACAAGTCCTGCCATTGTGGAGAACCCTATTCATTTCAACACATTTTCGCTCCATGCGCTACAAATAGAATTACCTTTAAAACCTTATATGACCATATGCAGCTCCATGGTCTGAGTCCCCAGGATTATTTGCGCAGTAGCAGTTCTCTAGGCTGGTCACACAGCTTGCTGCTGTGCCGACTGGTCAGGGACTCGGACATGGGGCTGTGGGTATAACTAAGCCCAGATTATCACATCAGCGTGTTTCAGTTTGAGGTCGAGTGGCTCCCGCCATCCCTCCTGATTCCAGCGACTACCCTCTAGACAACATATCCTCACCCAAGGCCCACTAGTCGCCAAACTGTACATATTGTTTTTATTACCACGGCCTTCGTGGCTTACATTTTAATCCTTTTATTTGTAAAAAGTTTTGAGATTTATTGTTCGTGTTCCTCTTACTTGCTCATCTATTTGGTTTTATTGGTGATCCTGAAAGGTTCCACTTTTTAACTCGATTTGAATTAAAAAAAAAAATCATTTTACAAACCCGTTATTCAAGATATAGAATACAGACTTATAATTCTTACCAAGAAACATCTTAACTACTTTTCATTTTAACAAATTCCACAGAGCATTATCAACTCAACCCCACCCCCTGCCCTCCTCTCCTTATTTTTTGTTTCTTTCTTTCCTCTTTTTGAAAGCGGACAAACACTCAAGTCCTTAATGGCTCAAAACCGTAGGACTTTTAATATTAATTTTAACGAATGTGACATACTTACCTGGCACGGGAGACACCTTGATCAACAAGGGGGTACTCCTGGGGCGAGGCCTGTCCATTGCACTACACGGGCGGGCTGACCCCTACGATCATCACAAATGTTGATGACTCGAGTGTGTAATTTCTTGGTGAGGGGGACTGCGTTCGCGCTATCCCCTGCAAGTGAAACAATGAAAATGAAAAGTTCACCCTCCCCACTCACAATTTATATGCTCATTAAACCAAGTCAAATACATTTTTTTTAATTGAAAAAGGATCTTAGATTTAAGGAAAAATCAGTATTTCCATCTGTAAAAAAATCAATAAAAATAAAAAGGGTACAATCTGTCCACTTGTTTGGGTTTATTGTTACATTCTGATATGATTGAGACCGTTTTGATAAGCCGGAGGTCTCAGACGGTCTAAGAAGTCAAGGAGTAGGCAGTACATGTTCAGGCGTGGGAAATGCATAAAGAGGAACAAAGGTCAAGGGAAAGCGTTGAAGAATGGATGGAGAAACACGCATAAAAGAAACAAGGAGCGAAGAGAACCCTGTCTATCAAGGGAAGTCATCCATCTTGATTTTTAATGTTTTCTCGAAAGAGTTGTCTTAACTGAAAGGGTATTTCCATTGTGGCTCCTTGTGATCAAATAGCAATGCTCATTTTAACTCGCTGAAATAGGGCACCAGCAATTAAACAAAATGTAGCGTTTTATAGGTGTGGTGAACGTATGATTACTGATTCTAAAAGACAATAATTAACTAATGTAAGACAATATTTATTAAGCCGCAATCTTTAGAGATACACTGAGAAGTACTCAGATCTGATTGGTTGCTAACAATAGACATTATAGTTGTCTTGAGCATAGTTGCTGTCCTGAGCATAGTAGCTGTTCTGAACATATTTTCCAGGACAGGGCTATGTTTTAATATTAATCAACAAAATATTGTAGTCATGTGAATATTTAAAATCAACATTACTACATGTATTTGTAACTATCTACACATGTTAGGTTTGGCTGAAGTATTTCTAATAATAATAGGATTAAAAAAGATATTCAAGAAAAGTATATGTGTGAACAACACCACAGCAGTTTGAGAAATTGCTTTGGGTCGGGGTTTGTGGTGTTTCCCCACGTGCATGTCATGTCACACTCAGCACGAGTAATTCACTGCAGTTGCTGGCCCGTAGAGTGCGTTCTTTCACAAGCAAACATGCTGATTACATAGCGACTGCTTTAACGCACCTCGAGCTTACATAGCCAAGTCAGTGCTCAAATAGCGATTTTCTCCCGAATTCCTGAGGGTAAAGGGGGACAATCACATTTTCGTTGTGTCTTAAACACACGACACAGCTCCCTCTGCTCTTGGCGTGGGTCCAGAAAGGGGGCTAGCTGCCCTTGGTGGCGTTCCCACTCGCCCTGCAGGAGTCCTCGTGTTTCTCGGGAGAGAAGTGAAAGTCGCTAGAGGGGTGAGCTTCAGCTCACTCTTTGTCTAGGGACGCTTTTGTTACCCTGCTTTTATCCTGCCTTTTTAACCCTGAGCTGTTTGGCTTGTTTTTTCTTGGTGACCGTACCGTACCTTGTAAGTGATGAGCCAAGTTGCTAAACACAAACTGCCAAACACCACCTTTGCTGATAGGCGGGAAACGTTCATCTGGGTAGATAACTACCTTCCAACGGACACCACTGCTCTGAGGGAGCAAGATTGGTCCCTTAATATGGACCAAACAGCAAGCGGTTCTGACCGCGCCCCAGATATTCCCATGGAATCACTGAATGAGACTGACCGGGCCAGCCGGACTGGTCAGTCCCCAAAATCCAAACAGCTTAATAAAGCAATCACCAATGAGAAAACCAGCATATCTTCTCCTTTCAAGAGAAAGAGATTGCGGGAGGACGACCCTGAGGGGGGGCAGAGCTCTCCGGAATCTCTTCTCTTCCGGGATAGCCCCCCACGCTCTCAGATTACTGATCATTTTGAGGAAGACTTCACCGAAGTCAATCGTAAGAAGCCCAAAAAGAAAAAGAAGCAAAAGGTCCTCTGCGAGGGTCCCCCTCTTCAGGGAAACACAGGTATTTCCCATGCAACATCTGCCCGGGGGGTCGACACCTCCCAACCCCTAACTGAATCACAAGAAAACCAGACAACTCAACAGCCACTACCACCTGCCAATACACACACACACACAAAACAAAGACCCCGAAGAAAACTTCTTTACCAACCCAAGCAACCTCCTCCCTCCTTCTTAGAGTTCCCCGTGGTGGTGCAGGACCTGAAGGAGGGCCCTGCAACATTGCAGGGACTCGGCCTCAGGAGGAAAAAAACTTTTGACCTTGCCATCGGCGAGGTCAAAGAAATACGCATGCTGGCAGCTGGGAGCGTCCTGGTAGGGTGCTCCTCAGCATCACAACAAAACAAGCTATTGAGGCTAGACTCGATCGGCGGCATCAGAGTGAAATGCCACCGTCCGGAGGTAACAACCGAAGGTGTCATTAAACGCATACCCACAATACATTCAGGAACAGACCTGTCTGAGATGGCAGTGGGCGTGCGCGTCCGGATGGAGGATGGGAGTCTTGTAGAAAAGGGCCCCTCCTCGGTTCGATCTTTTCGCCGTCTTCTCCTTAGGGATGGGAAACCGTCTCAGGCGGTCCGTGTCACGTTTACAACGGCAATTCTTCCAGACAGCGTCGTTCTGGAGAGTGAGGTGTACGGCGTCGAACCCTACACTCCTCCAGTGCGGCGCTGTACGAAGTGCCAGAGACTATCGCACCTAAAACAACAATGCAAATCAAAAGTGCAGATCTGCCCCCGATGTGGCTCCAAGGGCCACGACGGAGCGACGTGCACCAAGGCCAAACATTGCGTAAACTGCAAGGGCGAGCATTCCGCCGCTTATCTTGGATGCCCGGAAATGAGACTGAGGCTGCAGGCCAATAAGATCAGGTCGGCAGCATACATACCATATTCTGAGGCCCTGGATCGGGCGCGGCGCGAGCTCGCCAAACAACAAAATAAAACAGCGACTGCCCCAGCGGAAATGAGGGACTCCTTCTGGCGTCCCCCTCCGCAACCGATCCGGCGGACCTCAACCCCCCGGTCCGGGTACTCTTTGGCTGTCCAGAGACCCCCCCTGGGTGGGCAAGTAAATAAAATACAAGAAATCAAAAACAAAATGACCGAACATGACAATACACTCCTTCCAGTTCATGCGGACAGTTCTGCTGCAACCGCGAAGCACCAAACAACTTCGCAAAATCCAAATCCTGGCCCCCAGGCGCCCTGTAAGTCTCAGACGGCTCGGGCAGAGGCGCCGCTTCATGGGACCCCCGGGTTAAAGGCCTCCCTCCTACGCAAAGCCCAGAACAGGAAGGAGGACTCGAAAGAAGAGCAGCTCTTCGAGAGGTTGATGGGGAGAATGGAGGAGGGATTGGCCCAGAGATTCAGAGAATACAAACTTAAAACTGAACAGGAAATAAAGCAGCAGATGAGGGAGGAGCAGGAGAAGGCAGAGCTTGAGCTAGCCGACGCTGCACTAGATAAGCTAAAAACAGGAGAGCAATATGCAAATTTAAATGAACAACAAAGAGGCCTTCAAGGTTTCATCGAGCAGTGCCTCGGCTTCATGGTTAAGGCCAGACAGATGCAGAGTCCTCTCGACCTGATCGACTCCCTCTCAGCTACATACACACAACTCTCCAACACCAAGGTTGAACGCTTCATTCCGGGCGGCGCCACTCTGGCGCTGGGCGCTCTTGCTGGTGCCAAGCAGTTGTCCGTGACGGATATGAAAGCTGTTAAAACCACTTTCTAACCTATTTTAAATCTGCCCTTTAACTTACCTTCTTTGTGCGTGTTAAAATGGCTGAACAAGGTGAAAGCGGTCACGGATTTATCATATTACAGTGGAACTGTCGCTCTATCAACTCTAACTTCTCTCAGCTATATAATTATATATCAAATCACTCTGCTGACATCTTAGTTATCCAGTCAGTCAAGAGAAAACGCTCCCTACTGCCTTCTATAGATGGTTTTAACTTCCCTCCCATAGTAGAGCAAAAGGGCTCAGGGCAACTCATTCAAACAGCTATTTATCTAAAGTCTTCCTTAAATTACAAACCCTTTGCACCTCTCATCCCTAGTTCAGAAAATCTCAGTACATGTGCTGTTGAAATCGAAATAAAAGGATCCAAAAACCTCAACATAGTTAACATATATTACCCCCACGGGTGTAATAAAAAAGGAACTACCGACTGGCTAAAATCCCTGGATCATGGCAGGGCACACTGGTGCGTGATGGGTGATTTTAATAATCACCACCCTCTGTGGGACTCTGCTAACCCTAGATACAAACATGCCAATAGCAACCTTGCTGACGTAATTTTGGAAACTGACTTTTGTATACTAAACGATGGCTCGGCAACCAGACTTCCAGACAGAGCTGACCATTCCCCGTCAGCAATCGATCTCTCCCTTTGCTCAAATGCCATAGTCACTGACATCGACTGGAACGTTTTCCCGGACGCCCTCGGCTCCGATCACTTACCCATTGTTCTTACCTTCCGCCACTTCGCCCCTAATCGCAATAACTCGGAGGTCAGAAAAAAGTACAATTACAAACAGGCAAATTGGGACAGCTTCCGTGCGGAGCTCGAGGGTGTCAGGGAGGAAACTCTCCTTACGGATGACATCGAAGCCTCTTACAATAACATACGTCAATGTATACTCACTGCTGCCAATAATCACATTCCGCTTAAATCAGTAAATCCTAACTGTAAGGCCAAAAGGAATGAGTGGTGGAATGCAGACTGTGATGAAGCCTTGGCAAACAAGCGATATCACATTAGGACATATCTCAGGCACTGCTCAGACGCTAACTTCACGAATATGAAGTCAGCTGAAATACAATTTAACCAGATCACCGCTGAGGCTAAACTTCAAAACTGGGAAAACTTTGTCCACAAAGAAACTAAAGATTACAAAGACTGTGGCAAAATCTGGAAGAAAATCCGCAGATTTAAATGTAGATACAGAACTAAAGAAAAGCCACTACTATCGGGTGATAAAATGACCACAACTGACTCTGAAAAGGAAAACCTATTAGCAGATACCTTTGCCAAAAATAGTCAATCAAAATCCCTAGATACTGAACGACTCAATTATAGGTTAGATCAGGAGAAGGGTTTCACATACCCCCCAGATGACAACCAGTTGCCTATAAACTGCATGTTTAAGGCAAAAGAAGTCCAAAACGCCATCTCTTCTGTGAAAGACCCAAAAAAATCCACAGGTTTAGACCCAATATCATATCACATGATAAAACATCTACCACCTAACTTTGTTAAGTTGCTCACTCAGTTTTTCAACCTATGCTGGTTAAAGGATACTATCCCCGCAGCGTGGTCAGACTCACAAGTAGTAGCAGTATTGAAGAGCGGAAAACCGGGCAATCTACCTGGCAGTTACCGCCCCATATCACTAACCCCCCACCTCAGCAAGATCTTTGAGCGTGTGGTGAACCAGAGGCTGGAGTTCCACCTCAATAAACACAATATCATTCCTACATGCCAGGCAGGTTTTAGGCAAGGTCGTTCGTGTGCGGACCACATTGTGCACGTCACTGAAAAAATCAAAAAGACCTTGGCACATAGTAATAATTCTCTTCTTGGAACCTTCTTTGATATTAAATCTGCGTACGACAGCGTCTGGCATGCTCGTCTACTCCTAAAACTCGGCAGAATCGGTGTCTCTGGCCACATGTACCAATTCATCAAAAACTTCATCAGCAATCGCAAGATGTCTGTCCGGGTGGGCTCTTCGGTGTCCGAAACCCATGCGCTGGACATGGGGGTTCCCCAGGGCAGTATCATCGCGCCAAACTTATTCAGCATCATGCTCTATGACATTACTTCTGTTAAGGTTGACGGTGCCAGTGTACTTCTGTATGCGGACGACCTCGCCTTAATAGACACTAATAGACCACGCCATAACAGAGTTACCAACACTGTTGACTTATCTTCTTACCAAACTAAAATCGACAACCTCTGTCAATATATGTACACCAACGGCTTCCAACTAGCCTCAAATAAAACAGTCTTTCTTGTTGTCTCCCGTAGACAACTGTACAGGAACTGCAGTATAAAGATAGGTTGTGATATTATCAAACCGAGCTCAGAAGTTAAGTTCCTCGGCGTTATCATCGATACCCGACTTAACTGGACCAGTCATATCGAACATCTGATCAATAAGGCCAACAAGGATCTTTATATCATACGCTACCTGGCGTCCCAATCCTGGGCCAGAGGACGTAAGTGTGTCACAGAGGTAGTGCGGGCATTAATTCGCTCCCGCCTCCTTTACGGGTGCGAAGCTTATTTCGCGACGCGCCCGGCGCTCATGAAAAAACTGGCTATTATAGAGTGCAGGGCGCTCAAAATAGCTCTGGGACTCTCCCAACAAGCGAGTAAGAGTCGAGTCTACAGCGAGTGTGGGTGGCTGCCCCTTGTGGATGAGATAAAACTCCGTTCAGCTCAGTATGCTGTCAGAGCCCACGCGGTAGAGAACTCTGCCTGCGAGGTCCTGACTGACTTTTTTCCTCAGCACCAAAATTATGAGGCCAACACCAAACATAGCACTCAACTCTTGGCCAAAACGCTACCCTTATCCGACACAGTAAACCGCATTCTAGCCGATAGCGGGGTGAAGGTCAGTGAGCTGGCCAGGGTCCCCCCGCCCTCCTACCCGCCTTGGCTTGAGGAAACCCCTACTATCATATACGACAGTGAAGATAATACTACCAAAAAAGATAACCCCGTCTACCTAGCTACTGTTACAAAAGAAACCCTAAACTACAAATTCTCGGAGCATTTAAAAGTCTTTACTGACGGATCCAAATTTGCAGACGGCAGCGTTGGCTGCGCCTTTGTGATCCCAGATCTCAAAATCTCAAGGAAATATACTCTTAATAAAGACATCTCCATATTCTCAGCCGAGCTATTTGCCTTGCTCATGGCATGCACTTTTATAAATGACCTCCCAGTCACACCGCGTGCGGTAGTTTTCTGCTCTGACTCGCGCTCTTCATTACAAGCTCTGCATCGAAACACATCAAATCGGGCAGAGCTACAAAGAGAAATCCTCTTTATATGTCACCAGTTAATCTCATCCGGCACATCCGTATCATTTCTCTGGGTCCCCTCTCACGTAGGGGTCCGGGGAAATGAACTGGCGGATGTCGCTGCCAAAGAAGCGGCAGAATCTAGCCCAGCTAACACTAACATCGGCTACTCAGTAACCGAGTTCTACAGTAAAATCCGTAAACTCATTCGAAGTCAGTACGTAACATCTCTGTCCTATCAACCCATTGATATGAACGATCTACACCCCGATCTCCCAACAAACCTCCTCACTATCTTCAGACGCCTCCGTGCCGGCGGCTGCCGCTTCCATATCTTTAACAAGTCCTGCCATTGTGGAGAACCCTATTCATTTCAACACATTTTCGCTCCATGCGCTACAAATAGAATTACCTTTAAAACCTTATATGACCATATGCAGCTCCATGGTCTGAGTCCCCAGGATTATCTGCGCAGTAGCAGTTCTCTAGGCTGGTCACACAGCTTGCTGCTGTGCCGACTGGTCAGGGACTCGGACATGGGGCTGTGGGTATAACTAAGCCCAGATTATCACATCAGCGTGTTTCAGTTTGAGGTCGAGTGGCTCCCGCCATCCCTCCTGATTCCAGCGACTACCTTCTAGACAACATATCCTCACCCAAGGCCCATTAGTCGCCAAACTGTACATATTGTTTTTATTACCACGGCCTTCGTGGCTTACATCTTAATCCTTTTATTTGTAAAAAGTTTTGAGATTTATTGTTCGTGTTCCTCTTACTTGCTCATCTATTTGGTTTTATTGGTGATCCTGAAAGGTTCCACTTTTTAACTCGATTTGAAATAAAATAAAAATAATATTACAAGCCCGTTATTCAAGATATAGAATACAGACTTATAATTCTTACCAAGAAACATCTTAACTACTTTTCATTTTAACAAATTCCACAGAGCATTATCAACTCAACCCCACCCCCTGCCCTCCTCTCCTTATTTTTTGTTTCTTTCTTTCCTCTTTTTGAAAGCGGACAAACACTCAAGTCCTTAATGGCTCAAAACCGTAGGACTTTTAATATTAATTTTAACGATTTCAGCATACTTACCTGGCACGGGAGACACCTTGATCACCAAGGAGGTTCTCCTAGGGCGAGGCCTGTCCATTGCACTAACGGGCGGGCTGACTCCTACGACCATCACAAATGTTGATCGGCCGAGTGTGCAATTTGTGCGTCAGGGGGACTGCGTTCGCGCTATCCCCTGCAAGTGAAACAATGAAAATGAAAAGTCCACCCTCCCCACTCACAATTTATATGCTCATTAAACCAAGTCAAATACATTTTTTTTTAATTGAAAAAGGATCTTAGATTTAAGGAAAAATCAGTATTTCCATCTGTAAAAAAATCAATAAAAATAAAAAGGGTACAATCTGTTCACTTGTTTGGGTTTATTGTTACATTCTGATATGATTGAGACCGTTTTGATAAGCCGGAGGTCTCAGACGGTCTAAGAAGTCAAGGAGTAGGCAGTACATGTTCAGCAGGGATGTTGCTACAAATTCATACCTATAGGACAAATGTCCTGAGTTCTTCAGCATCAATAGGACATTTGACCGCTTTCAGAAAGTGTAATAGGACATTATGAATTTCCGCCAAACAGCTTATAAAAATATAACACATTCCATGGAATTGTTCCAAAGTCATGCGCCCACACACACACGCACACACACACACACCCACGCGCGCCCGCTGTAGAACACACACATAATATAGTAAATACATCAACACAGTGTGCGTATAATGTTGTATTTGTTTAGTTTCAAAGAAACCACAAAAAAGAAACCAACATGAACAACTTCAGAGCTCGTACTTTGATTAAATACTGCATGATTTGGATAAAAGTTGACAAACAAAATGATCGGTTTGATCTAATGCTGATCTTTTGCAGGCTTTAGGTTTTTTCAGCGGCATAATTCAGTGCTTCGTTTCGTATCGAAAACAAAAGCAGACTACAAATTCAGTCAGTTGGAGTTGTCTCCCGTACTCCTGTAGCATGCACTGATCTAAAACGAATCCACTATTTTTAGATCAGTGCGCTGCACCGAGACGGTTATACCCAAACGGCGCATACCGCAAACGGTTCGGGAATTCCCGACAAAAGAAAAGATCCGCACGCGGCACTGGCAACTTCAGTGTCAGCTGAACACGAGAGCGTTCGGTCTTTTAGAAGATTTGTAACTTGAAATGAAAATTAACGAATATTGTGCTGTCCGAAGGAATGGAGTACATATCGGACAATGACCACGCTCAGGCTAAAACGATAGGACATCTGACCGACATGCGGCAATGTTAATCGGACATTTGGGGATTTTCATCGTTATATGTCCGATGTCCGACGCCTAACGACATCCCTGGTTCAGGCGTGGGAAATGCATAAAGAGGAACAAAGGTCAAGGGAAAGCGTTGAAGAATGGATGGAGAAACACGCATAAAAGAAACAAGGAGCGAAGAGAACCCTGTTAAGGCTTCATGGTTAAGGCCAGACAGATGCAGAGTCCTCTCGACCTGATCGACTCCCTCTCAGCTACATACACACAACTCTCCAACACCAAGGTTGAACGCTTCATTCCCGGCGGCGCCACTCTGGCGCTGGGCGCCCTTGCTGGTGCCAAGCAGTTGTCCGTGACGGATATGAAAGCTGTTAAAACCACTTTTTAACCTATTTTAAATCTGCCCTTTAACTTACCTTCTTTGTGCGTGTTAAAATGGCTGAACAAGGTGAAAGCGGTCACGGATTTATCATATTACAGTGGAACTGTCGCTCTATCAACTCTAACTTCTCTCAGCTATATAATTATATATCAAATCACTCTGCTGACATCTTAGTTATCCAGTCAGTCAAGAGAAAACGCTCCCTACTGCCTTCTATAGATGGTTTTGACTTCCCTCCCATAGTAGAGCAAAAGGGCTCAGGGCAACTCATTCAAACAGCTATTTATCTAAAGTCTTCCTTAAATTACAAACCCTTTGCACCTCTCATCCCTAGTTCAGAAAATCTCAGTACAAGTGCTGTTGAAATCGAAATAAAAGGATCCAAAAACCTCAACATAGTTAACATATATTACCCCCACGGGTGTAATAAAAAAGGAACTTATACCGACTGGCTAAAATCCCTGGATCATAGCAGGGCACACTGGTGCGTGATGGGTGATTTTAATAATCACCACCCTCTGTGGGACTCTGCTAACCCTAGATACAAACATGCCAATAGCAACCTTGCTGACGTCATTTTGGAAACTGACTTTTGTATACTAAACGATGGCTCGGCAACCAGACTTCCAGACAGAGCTGACCATTCCCCATCAGCAATCGATCTCTCCCTTTGCTCAAATGCCATAGTCACTGACATCGACTGGAACGTTTTCCCGGACGCCCTCGGCTCCGATCACTTACCCATTGTTCTTACCTTCCGCCACTTCGCCCCTAATCGCAATAACTCGGAGGTCAGTGTCACGAAGTGGTTTGCATGTGAATTTATTATGCGTGTTCTGCCCTTTTGCACTGTCTCTACTCTTTCACACCAAACACTTCAAAAACAGAACTTGGGAGGATGCAGGCTCATTATTTCCTCAACCAAAAACAACATACTTCTTCACTTTAAATACATCAATACGAACAACTTTTCAACACACCGTTCGCACAATCTTCCAGCTTTCACTCAAGGCATGTAAATACATATTATAACAATACTTTCTCAAATATAGATTAACGCACACAAGAAGGTACCAGCGGACACTCACGAGTTCGTTTCACGGCTCACTGCATGTCGCCAGTTCACTTACTTGTCTCGCTGAATCCTCGTAGAATAATGAATTCAGATGCCAACACACAGAGATGCTAACACACACCTTTCGCTGAAGATGCCAACACACACCTTCCACTGAAGATGCTAACACACACCTTTCGCTGAAGATGCCAACACACATCTCACGGACGATGCCCGCACACACCTTCCAGGTTTCTCCCCGAGAAACCCTTCCGCCCGTAGCGGAAACAACCGTCGTCAGCTACGACCGGTCTCGATGAAGACTCCACTCGTCTAGTCATCTGCGCAGAGGTGGTCCCTTGCTTCCACCGTCGTCTAGCGCTTCTCTCGTGTAAGGTCCCTCCCTTATACGCCATGGAAAACCCTCATGGAAACTCCTAAAGAATTTAACCAAGTCTTAATACAACATTCTCTAAAACCATCTCTTCTTCCAAACGTTCATGTACCACTCATACATTCTCGTTCATTCCACGTTCACATTCCGTACAGATTCAATATCCAAACTAACACTTAATCAATGAATAACACTCCCCATACAAAGCATGACCGTCTTAAACATAACATAAATGCGTAGCAATTATGTTCAAGAAATTCCCCATGAAAAACCGTGAACAATTACATCAAGAATTCTCTCAACGCTTCACACTAAGATTGGGTGCACTTTATACACACTAACCTTTACGCTCCAGCTATGTATTCCAACGTCAATAATATACAACATAGTAAATCATTTACCTTAAGAGACCCGTCTCTTGAAAGAGTACTTGTTCCCAGAACAAGTCTGACACACGCTGAACAACCTTCCCGGTTGGAAATCTCACACGCTGTGACGTTATTTACCCCAGACCAGCTACATGTCTCAAACACAACTTACATCAAGCTAAGCCAGTTTTACGTGCAACACCCGAAACACGTGAATAACGCCAGTCCGGTCAGCTACCCTCGCCTGTACAACATTTAGGGAGGTTAAAAACACGACGTGGTTTCACCTCACAAATATGCTACTCACATCTTTGTGACATCCCCCTTCCCGGGGAAAAAAGAAAATTCTTGAGTTTTCTTTTGATCAAAACAAACAGCCTTTTTCCAGCATCACTGCTACTATGGTATGCTCTGATCTGCGAATGATCTGGACAACATGTCTGCCAGAGTGTTCATGTCTCCTGCTATTGGATGAACCTCGTATGCGAACTCCTGCAGTGAAAGACACCACCGCATCACTCGGCTGTTTTTGTACGCTCCTGATGCCAAATATGTCAGTGGCTTTTGGTCTGTTTGCAAAATAAATTTGCGACCCCACAGGTACCGTGACAATTTTGACAATGTCCACACAATGGCCAAACACTCTCGCTCAATCGTGCTGTACCGAGTCTCTCTGTCCAACAGCTTTCTACTGACATATGCAACGGGCCTACACTCCCCTTCATGCACTTGCATCAAGACACCGCCTATACCAACATTGCTGGCATCAGTGCAAACAACAAACTGACGAGTTAAGTCCGGCAACACCAGCACTGGCGACGAAGAAATGCTCTTCTGTAACTCGCACAAAGCCGTAGCGCACTCAGCTGTCCAGTTCAAACGTCTACCAGACTTTTTCTTGAGCAAGTCAGAGATCGGCGCTGTCAGTTGACCAAAGTTCGGTACATACCTCCGGTAGTACCCAACCAGACCCAACAGGGAACGAACTTGTTTCTGGGTAGTAGGTGTCGATACTTCCAAAATCTTTTGAACCTTGGATTTCTCTGGTCTCAACCGACCTTTCCCCACCACATGACCTAAAAACTCCAGTTCCTGAAACCCAGCTTCCACTTTTGACGGACGTACCGTCAGACCCTGCTCATGCAATGTCCGTAGGACCCCTTCAACGTGCACCAAATGTTCCTTCCATGCTTTGCTAGACACCAGTACATCATCAAAAAAATTTAGACCACTGAATCTGTCTAACGCAAGCATTCTCATCATCCTGGCAAACGTTGCCGGTGCAGTTAACAATCCAAATGGCATTCGTTTCCACTGGAAAAGTCCCAGTGGGGTTTGAAACGCTGTCTTCTCTTTGTCATGAGGATTTACCGGAATTTGCCAATACCCTTTTGCAAGATCTATCTTTGTAAAATAGACCCCCCCTGCCAAACTTGCAAACAGCTCTTCCACATCAGGAATCGGTTCCGCATCAAACACTGTAATGCTGTTCAAACCTCTAAAGTCTAAACACACTCTGGTTGATCCATCCTTCTTTTTCACTAACACGACAGGTGCGCAATATGGCGAACTAGAAGGCTCTATGACGTCTAACTCTAGCATCATTCTCACCTCCTGCTCTAGGGTCTGTTTAGATGCAAATGGTAGAGGATATTGCTTCTTCCGTACTGGTTCTTTATCTGTCAGTCTGATGTCATGAACTAAGTTCCCTCTGAAGCATCCTGGGTCTGTTTTGAAAATCTCACCCACCTTTTCAAATACCCGTTCCATCTCACCCTTTTGACTCTCTGTCAACCCAGGATCAAAAACAATGTCCTTGATTGTCTCTTCTTTCCCCCTGGGCAATGTAGGCAACGGCAACGGTTCCTTCTCCTCAGTAGGAGGTAACACTGCAACATTTGCCTCTCCCCACCATTTATTTGGGACAACATCCTGACTGCCCCAGTCAGATCTCAGTGGAACGCTTTCGCGATATCCACTACCTGTCTCTGTATCAACAACTTCCGCTGCGCAAGCTGCATACTTGTCAGCGCGTCTTACATACCTTTTCAACATGTTGGCATGGAAAACCTTTACTTTGCCATTCACGTTGATCTTGTAGTCTGTTCGGAAAACTTCCACAACAGAAAAAGGACCTTTCCACAACATCAACAACTTGTTTGAGCTTGAGGGCAACAACAACAGCACCTCATCACCCACTTGAAACTTGCGATCTTTCGCGTTTCTGTCATGATATGCTTTGTTTTTAACCGCCGTCTTCACAAAGTTTTTGTCCACGACCTCACACACCTCTGACAAGTAGTTTTTCAGATCATACACATATTGGTACAGAGGCTTCTCTTCATCTTTCTCTGTCTGTCCTAACCAAGAACTTGCCAACAAATCCATTGGCCCTCTGGCCCTCCTGCCGAAAAGTAACTCGAATGGAGAAAACCCCGTACTTGCATTTGGCATCTCGCGGAACGCGAACAACAACGCTGGTAAGTACCGATGCCACAATCTTGGCTGGTTACCGATGACTTTCTTAATCATAGGCTTAATAGTACCATGGAATCTCTCCACACCATTTGATTGGGCATGATAAGGGGATGTGTGCACTGCTTTGATGGCTAGCAACCTCAAGATTTCCTTCATCATGTCTGACGTGAACTGACTGCCTCTATCCGACAAAATCTCACTAGGAAAACCCATCCTTGCAAATACTCCTAACAACGCCTCAGCAACTGACACTGTGTCTATGTTCTTCAAGGGAATTGCCTCGGGATATCTAGTGGCAATGTCGATAACCGACAGGATGTATCTGTGTCCTTCCTCTGACGGCGGACTAAGAGGTCCCACCAGATCAATAGCCACCCTTTTGAAAGGTTCTGTAATTCTGGGCATAAAGTCCAGTGGTACGTTCGGAACTCTTCCCTTCGCAACGGAACGTTGGCAAATATCGCAAGAGTGACAATACTCACGCACATCCTTGTACAACCCTTTCCAGAAAAAGTTAGAATGTATCCTAGCTATTGTCGTCTGGATGCCCCCATGACCTGCCAACAATCCGTCGTGAGCAATACCTAGAACTTCTTTCCTCAAAAGTACCGGGACCACAATCTGATCAACGATATTTCCATCTTTCCTTGTCATTCGTCGATATAACACCCTTTCTTTTTCAATGAATATCGACCCCGGCTGACCCGGAACTGTATGCTCATCCTCTCGTGCCAACCTCCACATCTCTTTCAATGTCTCATCTTTCTTCTGCAACCTTATCAGATCCTCTACATCAACTGACAAATCAGGAGTAATGACATTCTTCAAAGGTACTGGATCTTCCAGTTTCTTCTTGGCTTGTGCCCTTGTCGTAGCACACGCGACCTTCTCAAGTACTAACTCTTCAGTTTCTTCCTTGTGACTTACATCAGCAGACAATCCAACACCCTGCATATTCCCTAGGAATAAATCTACTCTGGGAACCACACCCTGAAGATTACCTATCACTAGGTCAGCGACTGGGTCTGTGAGCACACAACATTTCAACTTTCCCTGAAAATATGGGGTATCAACAACCACTTCCGCCAATGGGTACTCATCAATCTGTCCACCAAAACCCTTCACTTTTTGGACCTCTCCCTTTATGTACTGGCTTGGTAAGACCAACGACTTCCTTACCCCAGCTACATTAGCTCCTGTGTCTCTCAGTACTGACACCTTCTTTCCATTTACACGACCTTCTGCTAATGGCAACGACCCGACAGCTGCCGAGCTTATCAACACCCCAGCGTCCTGACAATCTGCTACCACTTTTGCGGAATTCGCAACCTTTGTCAAACAGCTTCTAGCGTAATGGCCCAACCGACCACACTTGTAACATATGACCTGATTCTGCTGTTCAGTACTTGTACCTCTAGTACTTCCCTGCTGCCATCCTCTGCCCTGAAATCTGGTATTTCTGCCCATACCACCCTGTCTTCTGCCACTATCACCTTGACCTCGATTGTAAGACTGTCCTGCTCCACGATTCTGATTGAACGCTACATTTCCAGTCCCCAAAGGATTTACTTGCCCCTTTCTGGCCAAACATTTATTCGGATGGGCTGATTTGTAAGTTTCTGCGCTAGCAATCATGTCTTCTGAACTTTTACAATTCCGTTCTCTCAAAAAGACTGCCAAATCAGTGCATACACTGTTAAGAATCTGCTCACACAACACAAAATCAAACAATGCTTCATATGATGTTTCAATATCAGACAAACTCAACCAACGGTTGAACAAATGCTTCATCTTTGTTACGTATGTGCCAAAACTTTCATCAGCCTCTGGCTTCGTACTGCGAAACTTCTCACGAAATCCCTCTCGAGTGCACTGAAACTTCTTCAATAACTCTTTCTTCAAGTCTTCATACGACAAAGTACCCGTTGAAAACAATGAATGAAACAAAGACAACGCTCCACCCTCCAGATAAGCTGATAAGTACGTAGCCCACTCTGAATCATTCCATTTGTTCGCCTTTGCATGCGTTTCAAATCTGAACAAGAAACTGTCAATGTCATCCTTATCTTCCTTGAACATGGGGAGTTTTGGGTACTGGGGCCTAATGCTGGGACCTGATCTTCCCCCTGCATTTCCACCTGTACTTTGCTGCGCTTCTGCTTTCTTAAACTCCAAATCCATTCTCCTCGCTTCAGTATCTGCTTCTAGCCTCTTTGCATCTAATTCCCTATTTGCCTCAATTTGTAACCTTTTTGTCTCAGCCTCAGCTTCTATCTTCTTTACTTCTGTTTCCTGTTTCTTTGCTTCATTCTGCCTCAGCTTCTATCTTCTTTGCCTCAACCTCAGCTTCAGCTTGTGCCTTCTTTGCCTCAGCCTCAGCTGCTACTTTCTTTGCTTCAGCCTCAGCTGCTACTTTCTTTGCCTCCCTTTCCTGACTTCTCTCTTCTCTATCCACCTGATCCTGGGCAAACTTAAACAAAGCATCTGCCTTTAACCCATGCTTCTCTCCCAATGCCAAATAATCAGCATATGTGTTACCACCAGTATCACTAGTCTCAGCCATCTTTACAACGTCACAATATCAAAGTAATCTCAAAGTAATACAATGGTTCAAGTAACAAGTTCACAAAATTGTTTTAAGTATCAAAAAGTTGTATCATACACCAGTTTCTCGCAATACTAAACACACACAAAAGAGTATCATAAAATACTAAACTAAAAGAAATCTTGTGCCTTTTTAAAAACAATCCTCAAATTGTTTACTACTTAACTATTTACACCACCAGTCTCAAAAATAAACACACTTAATAGAGTCCAAAAAAAAATTATAATTTAGAAAATATTAGATTAAACAATCAATAACAACTTCAAACA
Organism: Littorina saxatilis; assembly: GCF_037325665.1. Lineage (NCBI taxonomy): Eukaryota > Metazoa > Mollusca > Gastropoda > Littorinimorpha > Littorinidae > Littorina > Littorina saxatilis. The sequence goes on from NW_027128481.1 coordinate 25,498, forward strand.
ATTGTCAATCAATGTCAAACTAACAACTTTAGAACATCAACAACCACAAAAAATAACAACAATTAACTAGAATTGTCAAAGTTTCTCAAACCCAAGTAACACCCTGAAAAATGCAATTCCACACACCACTAACCAGCGTCAGATCCTTTAAGGAAAATCAATCGCCAAAGCAAAACCACAACAAAATTTAAATGTTCACAATAACAACAAAAAAAATTTACCCAAAATTTTGTCCAAGTACAAATGCTTACAAATTACTACTAACCAAAAAAAAAAAATTTTACAACAAAAAAAAAATAAACAAAAAAAACTTTCTCCAAACCAACAACTAAATATCAAACCGTACTATAGGGGAGATAATCACCCTATTACTAATCCAACTACAAATAGGAACAACAATAACAATAATAAACAAAACACTTTTCAAACCCAAAGTACACAACTAAAAAAAAAATCAGAGTCTAAACAAACCAAACAAACAATACAAAATTTCAGAATTTACAAAAAAAATGGCACACCCTATACTATTTTATTTAAAATAAGCCTGCACCTCAACGACAACAATCACACACAACAATCAATCCAAGATAGAATCTAAGAAAAATAGTTTAAAAAAAACTTATAGGAAAGGGAGCTAGAATTTAGATAGAAAGATAGTTAATAATTACACAGAAAAGGAAGCAAACAGAAACTAAGGCCCTCTCTACGTACGAAACTATACAATTACGTAGACCCCTAGAGCTGGAGAGGGGGTGTCCAATAACATACACATAAACAAACTCACTACAACACGCAAAGTATCAACGTATTTATATTTAGCTACCCTGTAAGCACTTCTTTATCAACTACAATTTCTCAATTCTGTTCTACTGAAAGGGAAGCAACTGCCACAAAAATCTATCCTTAGAAACAAAAACCTATTTAGGGCTAAATCGGGGTCACCACTGTCACGAAGTGGTTTGCATGTGAATTTATTATGCGTGTTCTGCCCTTTTGCACTGTCTCTACTCTTTCACACCAAACACTTCAAAAACAGAACTTGGGAGGATGCAGGCTCATTATTTCCTCAACCAAAAACAACATACTTCTTCACTTTAAATACATCAATACGAACAACTTTTCAACACACCGTTCGCACAATCTTCCAGCTTTCACTCAAGGCATGTAAATACATATTATAACAATACTTTCTCAAATATAGATTAACGCACACAAGAAGGTACCAGCGGACACTCACGAGTTCGTTTCACGGCTCACTGCATGTCGCCAGTTCACTTACTTGTCTCGCTGAATCCTCGTAGAATAATGAATTCAGATGCCAACACACAGAGATGCTAACACACACCTTTCGCTGAAGATGCCAACACACACCTTCCACTGAAGATGCCAACACGCACCTTTCACTGAAGACGCCAACACACATCTCACGGACGATGCCCACACACACCTTCCAGGTTTCTCCCCGAGAAACCCTTCCGCCCGTAGCGGAAACAACCGTCGTCAGCTACGACCGGTCTCGATGAAGACTCCACTCGTCTAGTCATCTGCGCAGAGGTGGTCCCTTGCTTCCACCGTCGTCTAGCGCTTCTCTCGTGTAAGGTCCCTCCCTTATACGCCATGGAAAACCCTCATGGAAACTCCTAAAGAATTTAACCAAGTCTTAATACAACATTCTCTAAAACCATCTCTTCTTCCAAACGTTCATGTACCACTCATACATTCTCGTTCATTCCACGTTCACATTCCGTACAGATTCAATATCCAAACTAACACTTAATCAATGAATAACACTCCCCATACAAAGCATGACCGTCTTAAACATAACATAAATGCGTAGCAATTATGTTCAAGAAATTCCCCATGAAAAACCGTGAACAATTACATCAAGAATTCTCTCAACGCTTCACACTAAGATTGGGTGCACTTTATACACACTAACCTTTACGCTCCAGCTATGTATTCCAACGTCAATAATATACAACATAGTAAATCATTTACCTTAAGAGACCCGTCTCTTGAAAGAGTACTTGTTCCCAGAACAAGTCTGACACACGCTGAACAACCTTCCCGGTTGGAAATCTCACACGCTGTGACGTTATTTACCCCAGACCAGCTACATGTCTCAAACACAACTCACATCAAGCTAAGCCAGTTTTACGTGCAACACCCGAAACACGTGAATAACGCCAGTCCGGTCAGCTACCCTCGCCTGTACAACATTTAGGGAGGTTAAAAACACGACGTGGTTTCACCTCACAAATATGCTACTCACATCTTTGTGACAGTCAGAAAAAAGTACAATTACAAACAGGCAAATTGGGACAGCTTCCGTGCGGAGCTCGAGGGTGTCAGGGAGGAAACTCTCCTTACGGATGACATCGAAGCCTCTTACAATAATATACGTCAATGTATACTCACTGCTGCCAATAATCACATTCCGCTTAAATCAGTAAATCCTAACTGTAAGGCCAAAAGGAATGAGTGGTGGAATGCAGACTGTGATGAAGCCTTGGCAAACAAGCGATATCACATTAGGACATATCTCAGGCACTGCTCAGACGCTAACTTCACGAATATGAAGTCAGCTGAAATACAATTTAACCAGATCACCGCTGAGGCTAAACTTCAAAACTGGGAAAACTTTGTCCACAAAGAAACTAAAGATTACAAAGACTGTGGCAAAATCTGGAAGAAAATCCGCAGATTTAAATGTAGATACAGAACTAAAGAAAAGCCACTACTATCGGGTGATAAAATGACCACAACTGACTCTGAAAAGGCAAACCTATTAGCAGATACCTTTGCCAAAAATAGTCAATCAAAATCCCTAGATACTGAACGACTCAATTATAGGTTAGATCAGGAGAAGGGTTTCACATACCCCCCAGATGACAACCAGTTGCCTATAAACTGCATGTTTAAGGCAAAAGAAGTCCAAAACGCCATCTCTTCTGTGAAAGACCCAAAAAAATCCACAGGTTTAGACCCAATATCATATCACATGATAAAACATCTACCACCTAACTTTGTTAAGTTGCTCACTCAGTTTTTCAATCTATGCTGGTTAAAGGATACTATCCCCGCAGCGTGGTCAGACTCACAAGTAGTAGCAGTATTGAAGAGCGGAAAACCGGGCAATCTACCTGGCAGTTACCGCCCCATATCACTAACCCCCTACCTCAGCAAGATCTTTGAGCGTGTGGTGAACCAGAGGCTGGAGTTCCACCTCAATAAACACAATATCATTCCTACATGCCAGGCAGGTTTTAGGCAAGGTCGTTCGTGTGCGGACCACATTGTGCACGTCACTGAAAAAATCAAAAAGACCTTGGCACATAGTAATAATTCTCTTCTTGGAACCTTCTTTGATATTAAATCTGCGTACGACAGCGTCTGGCATGCTCGTCTACTCCTAAAACTCGGCAGAATCGGTGTCTCTGGCCACATGTACCAATTCATCAAAAACTTCATCAGCAATCGCAAGATGTCTGTCCGAGTGGGCTCTTCGGTGTCCGAAACCCATGCGCTGGACATGGGGGTTCCCCAGGGCAGTATCATCGCGCCAAACTTATTCAGCATCATGCTCTATGACATTACTTCTGTTAAGGTTGACGGTGCCAGTGTACTTCTGTATGCGGACGACCTCGCCTTAATAGACACTAATAGACCACGCCATAACAGAGTTACCAACACTGTTGACTTATCTTCTTACCAAACTAAAATCGACAACCTCTGTCAATATATGTACACCAACGGCTTCCAACTAGCCTCAAATAAAACAGTCTTTCTTGTTGTCTCCCGTAGACAACTGTACAGGAACTGCAGTATAAAGATAGGTTGTGATATTATCAAACCGAGCTCAGAAGTTAAGTTCCTCGGCGTTATCATCGATACCCGACTTAACTGGACCAGTCATATCGAACATCTGATCAATAAGGCCAACAAGGATCTTTATATCATACGCTACCTGGCGTCCCAATCCTGGGCCAGAGGACGTAAGTGTGTCACAGAGGTAGTGCGGGCATTAATTCGCTCCCGCCTCCTTTACGGGTGCGAAGCTTATTTCGCGACGCGCCCGGCGCTCATGAAAAAACTGGCTATTATAGAGTGCAGGGCGCTCAAAATAGCTCTGGGACTCTCCCAACAAGCGAGTAAGAGTCGAGTCTACAGCGAGTGTGGGTGGCTGCCCCTTGTGGATGAGATAAAACTCCGTTCAGCTCAGTATGCTGTCAGAGCCCACGCGGTAGAGAACTCTGCCTGCGAGGTCCTGACTGACTTTTTTCCTCAGCACCAAAATTATGAGGCCAACACCAAACATAGCACTCAACTCTTGGCCAAAACGCTACCCTTATCCGACACAGTAAACCGCATTCTAGCCGATAGCGGGGTGAAGGTCAGTGAGCTGGCCAGGGTCCCCCCGCCCTCCTACCCGCCTTGGCTTGAGGAAACCCCTACTATCATATACGACAGTGAAGATAATACTACCAAAAAAGATAACCCCGTCTACCTGGCTACTGTTACAAAAGAAACCCTAAACTACAAATTCTCGGAGCATTTAAAAGTCTTTACTGACGGATCCAAATTTGCAGACGGCAGCGTTGGCTGCGCCTTTGTGATCCCAGATCTCAAAATCTCAAGGAAATATACTCTTAATAAAGACATCTCCATATTCTCAGCCGAGCTATTTGCCTTGCTCATGGCATGCACTTTTATAAATGACCTCCCAGTCACACCGCGTGCGGTAGTTTTCTGCTCTGACTCGCGCTCTTCATTACAAGCTCTGCATCGAAACACATCAAATCGGGCAGAGCTACAAAGAGAAATCCTCTTTATATGTCACCAGTTAATCTCATCCGGCACATCCGTATCATTTCTCTGGGTGCCCTCTCACGTAGGGGTCCGGGGAAATGAACTGGCGGATGTCGCTGCCAAAGAAGCGGCAGAATCTAGCCCAGCTAACACTAACATCGGCTACTCAGTAACCGAGTTCTACAGTAAAATCCGTAAACTCATTCGAAGTCAGTACGTAACATCTCTGTCCTATCAACCCATTGATATGAACGATCTACACCCCGATCTCCCAACAAACCTCCTCACTATCTTCAGACGCCTCCGTGCCGGCGGCTGCCGCTTCCATATCTTTAACAAGTCCTGCCATTGTGGAGAACCCTATTCATTTCAACACATTTTCGCTCCATGCGCTACAAATAGAATTACCTTTAAAACCTTATATGACCATATGCAGCTCCATGGTCTGAGTCCCCAGGATTATTTGCGCAGTAGCAGTTCTCTAGGCTGGTCACACAGCTTGCTGCTGTGCCGACTGGTCAGGGACTCGGACATGGGGCTGTGGGTATAACTAAGCCCAGATTATCACATCAGCGTGTTTCAGTTTGAGGTCGAGTGGCTCCCGCCATCCCTCCTGATTCCAGCGACTACCCTCTAGACGACATATCCTCACCCAAGGCCCACTAGTCGCCAAACTGTACATATTGTTTTTATTACCACGGCCTTCGTGGCTTACATTTTAATCCTTTTATTTGTAAAAAGTTTTGAGATTTATTGTTCGTGTTCCTCTTACTTGCTCATCTATTTGGTTTTATTGGTGATCCTGAAAGGTTCCACTTTTTAACTCGATTTGAATTAAAAAAAAAAAATCATTTTACAAACCCGTTATTCAAGATATAGAATACAGACTTATAATTCTTACCAAGAAACATCTTAACTACTTTTCATTTTAACAAATTCCACAGAGCATTATCAACTCAACCCCACCCCCTGCCCTCCTCTCCTTATTTTTTGTTTCTTTCTTTCCTCTTTTTGAAAGCGGACAAACACTCAAGTCCTTAATGGCTCAAAACCGTAGGACTTTTAATATTAATTTTAACGAGAACCCTGTCTATCAAGGGAAGTCATCCATCTTGATTTTTAATGTTTTCTCGAAAGAGTTGTCTTAACTGAAAGGGTATTTCCATTGTGGCTCCTTGTGATCAAATAGCAATGCTCATTTTAACTCGCTGAAATAGGGCACCAGCAATTAAACAAAATGTAGCGTTTTATAGGTGTGGTGAACGTATGATTACTGATTCTAAAAGACAATAATTAACTAATGTAAGACAATATTTATTAAGCCGCAATCTTTAGAGATACACTGAGAAGTACTCAGATCTGATTGGTTGCTAACAATAGACATTATAGTTGTCTTGAGCATAGTTGCTGTCCTGAGCATAGTAGCTGTTCTGAACATATTTTCCAGGACAGGGCTATGTTTTAATATTAATCAACAAAATATTGTAGTCATGTGAATATTTAAAATCAACATTACTACATGTATTTGTAACTACACATGTTAGGTTTGGCTGAAGTATTTCTAATAATAATAGGATTAAAAAAGATATTCAAGAAAAGTATATGTGTGAACAACACCACAGCAGTTTGAGAAATTGCTTTGGGTCGGGGTTTGTGGTGTTTCCGAATGTGGCATACTTACCTGGCACGGGAGACACCTTGATCAACAAGGGGGTACTCCTGGGGCGAGGCCTGTCCATTGCACTACACGGGCGGGCTGACCCCTACGATCATCACAAATGTTGATGACTCGAGTGTGTCATTTCTTGGTGAGGGGGACTGCGTTCGCGCTATCCCCTGCAAGTGAAACAATGAAAATGAAAAGTCCACCCTCCCCACTCACAATTTATATGCTCATTAAACCGTACATTTTTTTTAATTGAAAAAGGATCTTAGATTTAAGGAAAAATCAGTATTTCCATCTGTAAAAAAATCAATAAAAATAAAAAGGGTACAATCTGTTCACTTGTTTGGGTTTATTGTTACATTCTGATATGATTGAGACCGTTTTGATAAGCCGGAGGTCTCAGACGGTCTAAGAAGTCAAGGAGTAGGCAGTACATGTTCAGGCGTGGGAAATGCATAAAAAGGAACAAAGGTCAAGGGAAAGCGTTGAAGAATGGATGGAGAAACACGCATAAAAGAAACAAGGAGCGAAGAGAACCCTGTCTATCAAGGGAAGTCATCCATCTTGATTTTTAATGTTTTCTCGAAAGAGTTGTCTTAACTGAAAGGGTATTTCCATTGTGGCTCCTTGTGATCAAATAGCAATGCTCATTTTAACTCGCTGAAATAGGGCACCAGCAATTAAACAAAATGTAGCGTTTTATAGGTGTGGTGAACGTATGATTACTGATTCTAAAAGACAATAATTAACTAATGTAAGACAATATTTATTAAGCCGCAATCTTTAGAGATACACTGAGAAGTACTCAGATCTGATTGGTTGCTAACAATAGACATTATAGTTGTCTTGAGCATAGTTGCTGTCCTGAGCATAGTAGCTGTTCTGAACATATTTTCCAGGACAGGGCTATGTTTTAATATTAATCAACAAAATATTGTAGTCATGTGAATATTTAAAATCAACATTACTACATGTATTTGTAACTATCTACACATGTTAGGTTTGGCTGAAGTATTTCTAATAATAATAGGATTAAAAAAGATATTCAAGAAAAGTATATGTGTGAACAACACCACAGCAGTTTGAGAAATTGCTTTGGGTCGGGGTTTGTGGTGTTTCCGAATGTGGAGATTAACCTGGTCTGGTGTCCAGCACACGTGAACGTGCCTGGCAACGAGAAAGCGGACAAAGCCGCTAAAGAAGCTGCCCAAGGCATAGGCGCCTCCGAGGTAGACCTGCCATTGTCTGCTTCTGAGATCAGTAGCCTTACAGACTCTCTTCTCTGGAGAGAATGGAGGAACAAATATATGCACAAGGCTATAAGCTCTGGCTGGCTCATTCGGGAAGCCCCATCAAAACAGATGAACACCTATAATGCATGCCCACGTGTAATAAAAAGGATTAACCGCCTAAGGGCAGAAGCTGGGAATTACCAATTTCTAGAGCTTAAATGCACCTGTCAATCCGACCTCACCATTGCTCATTTGACTTTGGAGTGTGATTTGAACTCATGCCACTTTCAACCCCTGACTCAATTTATAAACTCAAATAGAAATATTCTGCCAAATACCTCAAAGGAAAAATTAAGCTATCTTTTAAGTTTTAATAAAGACCTTGGGTGGCAAGGTCCCAAACTTATCGCTGGACTTATGCACACGCACCCACTTGGTCCCTGGATATGAAGAGACGTTGCTGCGGCTGACGCCATTGCTACTCATACAGCTACTATATATTTTTATCAGAACTTTTAAAAACACCATTTTATATCCAAGTATCTCTTAACACCATTTTTAATTAGATGAGCGAGAGTGTGCGGGGGGCGGGAGGGTGGTGAACCACTGTACATAAAGGGAAAGTTTGTGTGCGTGCATGTGTGTGTTCTTAATCTAAGACAAATGTCGCCAATGTTTTTACAGAGTGACGTTAAATAAACGATTTTATCATCAACCGAATGTGGCATACTTACCTGGCACGGGAGACACCTTGATCAACAAGGGGGTACTCCTGGGGCGAGGCCTGTCCATTGCACTACACGGGCGGGCTGACCCCTACGATCATCACAAATGTTGATGACTCGAGTGTGTAATTTCTTGGTGAGGGGGACTGCGTTCGCGCTATCCCCTGCAAGTGAAACAATGAAAATGAAAAGTCCACCCTCCCCACTCACAATTTATATGCTCATTAAACCAAGTCAAATACATTTTTTTTTAATTGAAAAAGGATCTTAGATTTAAGGAAAAATCAGTATTTCCATCTGTAAAAAAATCAATAAAAATAAAAAGGGTACAATCTGTCCACTTGTTTGGGTTTATTGTTACATTCTGATATGATTGAGACCGTTTTGATAAGCCGGAGGTCTCAGACGGTCTAAGAAGTCAAGGAGTAGGCAGTACATGTTCAGGCGTGGGAAATGCATAAAGAGGAACAAAGGTCAAGGGAAAGCGTTGAAGAATGGATGGAGAAACACGCATAAAAGAAACAAGGAGCGAAGAGAACCCTGTCTATCAAGGGAAGTCATCCATCTTGATTTTTAATGTTTTCTCGAAAGAGTTGTCTTAACTGAAAGGGTATTTCCATTGTGGCTCCTTGTGATCAAATAGCAATGCTCATTTTAACTCGCTGAAATAGGGCACCAGCAATTAAACAAAATGTAGCGTTTTATAGGTGTGGTGAACGTATGATTACTGATTCTAAAAGACAATAATTAACTAATGTAAGACAATATTTATTAAGCCGCAATCTTTAGAGATACACTGAGAAGTACTCAGATCTGATTGGTTGCTAACAATAGACATTATAGTTGTCTTGAGCATAGTTGCTGTCCTGAGCATAGTAGCTGTTCTGAACATATTTTCCAGGACAGGGCTATGTTTTAATATTAATCAACAAAATATTGTAGTCATGTGAATATTTAAAATCAACATTACTACATGTATTTGTAACTATCTACACATGTTAGGTTTGGCTGAAGTATTTCTAATAATAATAGGATTAAAAAAGATATTCAAGAAAAGTATATGTGTGAACAACACCACAGCAGTTTGAGAAATTGCTTTGGGTCGGGGTTTGTGGTGTTTCCGAATGTGGCATACTTACCTGGCACGGGAGACACCTTGATCAACAAGCCCAGATTATCACATCAGCGTGTTTCAGTTTGAGGTCGAGTGGCTCCCGCCATCCCTCCTGATTCCAGCGACTACCTTCTAGACAACATATCCTCACCCAAGGCCCACTAGTCGCCAAACTGTACATATTGTTTTTATTACCACGGCCTTCGTGGCTTACATCTTAATCCTTTTATTTGTAAAAAGTTTTGAGATTTATTGTTCGTGTTCCTCTTACTTGCTCATCTATTTGGTTTTATTGGTGATCCTGAAAGGTTCCACTTTTTAACTCGATTTGAAATAAAAAAAAATAATATTACAAGCCCGTTATTCAAGATATAGAATACAGACTTATAATTCTTACCAAGAAACATCTTAACTACTTTTCATTTTAACAAATTCCACAGAGCATTATCAACTCAACCCCACCCCCTGCCCTCCTCTCCTTATTTTTTGTTTCTTTCTTTCCTCTTTTTGAAAGCGGACAAACACTCAAGTCCTTAATGGCTCAAAACCGTAGGACTTTTAATATTAATTTTAACTTAACCTTGATCAACAAGGGGGTACTCCTGGGGCGAGGCCTGTCCATTGCACTACACGGGCGGGCTGACCCCTACGATCATCACAAATGTTGATGACTCGAGTGTGTAATTTCTTGGTGAGGGGGACTGCGTTCGCGCTATCCCCTGCAAGTGAAACAATGAAAATGAAAAGTTCACCCTCCCCACTCACAATTTATATGCTCATTAAACCAAGTCAAATACATTTTTTTTAATTGAAAAAGGATCTTAGATTTAAGGAAAAATCAGTATTTCCATCTGTAAAAAAATCAATAAAAATAAAAAGGGTACAATCTGTCCACTTGTTTGGGTTTATTGTTACATTCTGATATGATTGAGACCGTTTTGATAAGCCGGAGGTCTCAGACGGTCTAAGAAGTCAAGGAGTAGGCAGTACATGTTCAGGCGTGGGAAATGCATAAAGAGGAACAAAGGTCAAGGGAAAGCGTTGAAGAATGGATGGAGAAACACGCATAAAAGAAACAAGGAGCGAAGAGAACCCTGTCTATCAAGGGAAGTCATCCATCTTGATTTTTAATGTTTTCTCGAAAGAGTTGTCTTAACTGAAAGGGTATTTCCATTGTGGCTCCTTGTGATCAAATAGCAATGCTCATTTTAACTCGCTGAAATAGGGCACCAGCAATTAAACAAAATGTAGCGTTTTATAGGTGTGGTGAACGTATGATTACTGATTCTAAAAGACAATAATTAACTAATGTAAGACAATATTTATTAAGCCGCAATCTTTAGAGATACACTGAGAAGTACTCAGATCTGATTGGTTGCTAACAATAGACATTATAGTTGTCTTGAGCATAGTTGCTGTCCTGAGCATAGTAGCTGTTCTGAACATATTTTCCAGGACAGGGCTATGTTTTAATATTAATCAACAAAATATTGTAGTCATGTGAATATTTAAAATCAACATTACTACATGTATTTGTAACTATCTACACATGTTAGGTTTGGCTGAAGTATTTCTAATAATAATAGGATTAAAAAAGATATTCAAGAAAAGTATATGTGTGAACAACACCACAGCAGTTTGAGAAATTGCTTTGGGTCGGGGTTTGTGGTGTTTCCGAATGTGGCATACTTACCTGGCACGGGAGACACCTTGATCAACAAGGGGGTACTCCTGGGGCGAGGCCTGTCCATTGCACTACACGGGCGGGCTGACCCCTACGATCATCACAAATGTTGATGACTCGAGTGTGTCATTTCTTGGTGAGGGGGACTGCGTTCGCGCTATCCCCTGCAAGTGAAACAATGAAAATGAAAAGTCCACCCTCCCCACTCACAATTTATATGCTCATTAAACCGTACATTTTTTTTAATTGAAAAAGGATCTTAGATTTAAGGAAAAATCAGTATTTCCATCTGTAAAAAAATCAATAAAAATAAAAAGGGTACAATCTGTCCACTTGTTTGGGTTTATTGTTACATTCTGATATGATTGAGACCGTTTTGATAAGCCGGAGGTCTCAGACGGTCTAAGAAGTCAAGGAGTAGGCAGTACATGTTCAGGCGTGGGAAATGCATAAAGAGGAACAAAGGTCAAGGGAAAGCGTTGAAGAATGGATGGAGAAACACGCATAAAAGAAACAAGGAGCGAAGAGAACCCTGTCTATCAAGGGAAGTCATCCATCTGGATTTTTAATGCTTTCTCGAAAGAGTTGTCTTAACTGAAAGGGTATTTCCATTGTGGCTCCTTGTGATCAAATAGCAATGCTCATTTTAACTCGCTGAAATAGGGCACCAGCAATTAAATAAAATGTAGCGTTTTATAGGTGTGGTGAACGTATGATTACTGATTCTAAAAGACAATAATTAACTAAATAAATAAAAGGGGTCCTTAAAGGGCAGCTGTCGGGTTGTGGCTCTCAAAATCTGTTCCTTAGAATGAGTTATCATGTAACTGAAACTATACTTAAAAGTTACTTGGTGATTTTGACAGCTTGATCGATAACACAAGTGCGAAGACTTTAGACATGCTACAATGTCTTTAATCGAAGAAAGTTTGCATTCTTGGCCGAGTCAATGCAGCCCGCTCGAAAATTACTTCCCTTGGACGCGTGACGTCAGCCGCGGAATCGGCCGGGTTGAACGGTGCTCTCTTTATGCCGTTTAATGGGCGCAATCGGGTTGTCTAGTCAAGCCCTCAAGCATACGTCACGGGTAGGTGAAGAGAAACTTAGGATGGGGTGACTTCTCCCAGGCCAAAATTTCGCAGTAAAAAACGGAGTTCATAACATGTCGTCCGTCCCCCTCCTGCTTTTGTTATATTTAGTCAAGTTTTGACTAAATATTTTAACATCGAGGGGGAATCGAAACGAGGGTATGGTGTATGTGCGTGTGTCTGTGTGTGTGTCTGTGTGTGTGTGTAGAGCGATTCAGACTAAACTACTGGACCGATCTTTATGAAATTTGACATGAGAGTTCCTGGGTATGAAATCCCCGAACGTTTTTTTCATTTTTTTGATAAATGTCTTTGATGACGTCATATCCGGCTTTTCGTGAAAGTTGAGGCGGCACTGTCACGCCCTCATTTTTCAACCAAATTGGTTGAAATTTTGGTCAAGTAATCTTCGACGAAGCCCGGGGTTCGGTATTGCATTTCAGCTTGGTGGCTTAAAAATTAATTAATGACTTTGGTCATTAAAAATCGGAAAATTGTAAAAAAAAATAAAAATTTATAAAACGATCCAAATTTACGTTTATCTTATTCTCCATCATTTGCTGATTCCAAAAACATATAAATATGTTATATTCGGATTAAAAACAAGCTCTGAAAATTAAATATATAAAAATGATTATCAAATTTTTTTTTTCGAAATCAATTTAAAAATACTTTCATCTTATTCCTTGTCGGTTCCTGATTCCAAAAACATATAGATATGATATGTTTGGATTAAAAACACGCTCAGAAAGTTAAAACAAAGAGAGGTACAGAAAAGCGTGCTATCCTTCTTAGCGCAACTACTACCCCGCTCTTCTTGTCAATTTCACTGCCTTTGCCATGAGCGGTGGACTGACGATGCTACGAGTATACGGTCTTGCTGAAAAAGGGCAGCTACTTGACTAAATATTGTATTTTCGCCTTACGCGACTTGTTTGATTTTGTTTAACTTATTGGCAGATATTGTCACGCGTCGAGGAACACAAACACACACACACACAAACACACTCACACACAGACACACACACACAGACACAGACACACACACACACACACACACACAAACACACACACACAAACGTGTTATCACACATATACACACACACACATACGTGTTATCACACACACACACACACACACACACACACACACACACGATAACCATCACAAAACACAGTTTGACAAATTCATCTTTGATTTTTTGCGGCCGAACCCCCCTCCCCCATTTTCCACACTAGATCCACTGTTTCATCTTTGTCTCCGTCTCTCTTCCCTTTATCTTATCTCGTCTATCTACTTGAGTGAGTAACTGAAGATGTATTATCATCATCTCTTTCCTAGATTTTCCCACCGACAGAGTTGGCTTTTGTCTTGAATTCAGTACCTCACACGTACACGGTAATTGGGGTGACACCTCAAGCGGACCTTCTTCATAAGTGTACAGTGTCTGCTGACAAGGGACACGAGGGTCTGTGGTTGAGCAACTTTATGGTTTAACCGGGTGGACTGGAGGAGTAGCAACAGCATGTGAACCACTTTAGAAATGACTTGTAAAGGTTGCAGTCGGTCAGATCAAAGAAGAGAAAATGTGAACGTGGGTCTTGAGAAGATATTACCATCCTAATACTTTACTTTGTGCAAGAATCAATCACGCGCACAGATGTCCAGCTGTAGTCTACATTGTACTGTAAACTTCACAGCGGCCTCATCGGCTTCCTCGAGTGACGTCACAGCAAGGCTAACGCTGCGGCGTCTTTCTTGTGCTGACAGAGTTGTCGGTCGCGGATTTTGAGTCGTTTCGGCCTGCCAACTGCTTCGTTTTTTTGCGGATTGTGAGAACTAGCAGAAAGTTTCACGCATTTTAATGGTTTCAAACTAATGATGAAAGTGTCTTCTTCTGGACCAAATCAACAGTCTTTAGTTGAATCAACTCGGAAAACTCTTAAACGCGTTTTTGCACGCGACTCCGCGCATTTTTGAGACCAGGCAACCCGACAGCTGCCCTTTAACGTCCTCACAGGAAATGTTCCTTTAAGGGACATGAGTTCAATCAATCAATCAATGAGTCTTATATCGCGCATATTCCGTGGGTACAGTTCTAGGCGCTCTGCAGTGATGCCGTGTGAGATGAAATTTTATACGGCCAGTAGATTGCAGCCATTTCGGCGCATATTTACCTTTCACGGCCTATTATTCCAAGTCACACGGGTATAGGTAGACAATTATTAACTGTGCCTAAGCAATTTTGCCAGGAAAGACCCTTTTGTCAATCGTGGGATCTTTAACGTGCACACCCAATGTAGTGTACACGGCCGGGGGGAGGTTCGGACACCGAAGAGAGTCTGCACACAAAGTTGACTCTGTGAAATAAATTTCCGCCGAACCTAAGATCGAACTCACGCTGACAGCGGCCAACTGAATACAAATCCAGCGCGCTACCAACTGAGCTATATCCCCGCCCCATGAGTTGATGATACGCTAAAAGAAGAAAAGGAGGGAAAGAAAAGGGCAAGACCAAGCAAGCCCGACCGTGATAGGACCCCGACCCCGCTCTCCATGAATAAGGGAGGGGGGTGGGGCAATAAGAAATATACGTTAAGATCCTTGTAAGAGAAATATTCATACTTTTTCCTTTATATGCGTTGACTTCCTAGGGGAAGGACCATTAAAAACATGGATTTTTAATTCAATTTTAGTTTCGTTAAGAAAAAGATAAAACTCAGGACCACCTGTTAAAAGGTTTAAAAGTGACAACATTGTGAGAAAAATATAAGGAACATGCGCAAAACGTAATACTGATCTTAAATAAAAAGGAGTAGGCAGTACATGTTCAGGCGTGGGGAATGCATAAAGAGGTACAAAGGTACAAAGGTCAAGGGAAAGCGTTGAAGAATGGATGGAGAAACACGCATAAAATAAACAAGGAACGAAGAAAACCCTGTCTATCAAGTGAAACAATGAAAATGAAAAGTCCACTGGCCACTCACAATATATATGCTCATTTAAGGCACAGTAAGCCTCCCGTAAACCACCACAAAGCTCCCCGAGCGTCTACATACAGTACAAGCATACTTCCATTTGAACGCTCACCGAACGGGAACATCCTGGCTGCTTTCTGTCGAGCGTGAGAAATTGTCAAAGAATTTATTTTCGTGGACTTGCTCCTCTACAACAATGGCGCCTCGTTTTGGTGCTGGACGGCTGTTATGAATATTCAATACCGGAAATCACGCCCGGACAGTAAGCCTCCCGTAAACCATCACAGATACTGTCAGGCTTTTACACACAGTACAAACACCCTTCCATTTGAACGCTCACCAAACGGGAACATCCTAGGTGCCCTACGTTAAAATTAATATTAAAAGTCCTACGGTTTTGAGCCATTAAGGACTTGAGTGTTTGTCCGCTTTCAAAAAGAGGAAAGAAAGAAACAAAAAATAAGGAGAGGAGGGCAGGGGGTGGGGTTGAGTTGATAATGCTCTGTGGAATTTGTTAAAATGAAAAGTAGTTAAGATGTTTCTTGGTAAGAATTATAAGTCTGTATTCTATATCTTGAATAACGGGTTTGTAAAATGATTTTTTTTTTAATTCAAATCGAGTTAAAAAGTGGAACCTTTCAGGATCACCAATAAAACCAAATAAATGAGCAAGTAAGAGGAACACGAACAATAAATCTCAAAACTTTTTACAAATAAAAGGATTAAGATGTAAGCCACGAAGGCCGTGGTAATAAAAACAATATGTACAGTTTGGCGACTAGTGGGCCTTGGGTGAGGATATGTTGTCTAGAGGGTAGTCGCTAGAATCAGGAGGGATGGCGGGAGCCACTCGATCTCAAACGGAAACACGCTGATGTGATAATCTGGGCTTAGTTATACCCACAGCCCCATGTCCGAGTCCCTGACCAGTCGGCACAGCAGCAAGCTGTGTGACCAGCCTATAGAACTGCTACTGCGCAAATAATCCTGGGGACTCAGACCATGGAGCTGCATATGGTCATATAAGGTTTTAAAGGTAATTCTATATGTAGCGCATGGAGCGAAAATGTGTTGAAATGAATAGGGCTCTCCACAATGGCAGGACTTGTTAAAGATATGGAAGCGGCAGCCGCCGGCACGGAGGCGTCTGAAGATAGTGAGGAGGTTTGTTGGGAGATCGGGGTGTAGATCGTTCATATCAATGGGTTGATAGGACAGAGATGTTACGTACTGACTTCGAATGAGTTTACGGATTTTACTGTAGAACTCGGTTACTGAGTAGCCGATGTTAGTGTTAGCTGGGCTAGATTCTGCCGCTTCTTTGGCAGCGACATCCGCCAGTTCATTTCCCCGGACCCCTACGTGAGAGGGGACCCAGAGAAATGATACGGATGTGCCGGATGAGATTAACTGGTGACATATAAAGAGGATTTCTCTTTGTAGCTCTGCCCGATTTGATGTGTTTCGATGCAGAGCTTGTAATGAAGAGCGCGAGTCAGAGCAGAAAACTACCGCACGCGGTGTGACTGGGAGGTCATTTATAAAAGTGCATGCCATGAGCAAGGCAAATAGCTCGGCTGAGAATATGGAGATGTCTTTATTAAGAGTATATTTCCTTGAGATTTTGAGATCTGGGATCACAAAGGCGCAGCCAACGCTGCCGTCTGCAAATTTGGATCCGTCAGTAAAGACTTTTAAATGCTCCGAGAATTTGTAGTTTAGGGTTTCTTTTGTAACAGTAGCTAGGTAGACGAGGTTATCCTTTTTGGTAGTATTATCTTCACTGTCGTATATGATAGTAGGGGTTTCCTCAAGCCAAGGCGGGTAGGAGGGCGGGGGGACCCTGGCCAGCTCACTGACCTTCACCCCGCTATCGGCTAGAATGCGGTTTACTGTGTCGGATAAGGGTAGCGTTTTGGCCAAGAGTTGAGTGCTATGTTTGGTGTTGGCCTCATAATTTTGGTGCTGAGGAAAAAAGTCAGTCAGGACCTCGCAGGCAGAGTTCTCTACCGCGTGGGCTCTGACAGCATACTGAGCTGAACGGAGTTTTATCTCATCCACAAGGGGCAGCCACCCACACTCGCTGTAGACTCGACTCTTACTCGCTTGTTGGGAGAGTCCCAGAGCTATTTTGAGCGCCCTGCACTCTATAATAGCCAGTTTTTTCATGAGCGCCGGGCGCGTCGCGAAATAAGCTTCGCACCCGTAAAGGAGGCGGGAGCGAATTAATGCCCGCACTACCTCTGTGACACACTTACGTCCTCTGGCCCAGGATTGGGACGCCAGGTAGCGTATGATATAAAGATGGCCTTATTGATCAGATGTTCGATATGACTGGTCCAGTTAAGTCGGGTATCGATGATAACGCCGAGGAACTTAACTTCTGAGCTCGGTTTGATAATATCACAACCTATCTTTATACTGCAGTTCCTGTACAGTTGTCTACGGGAGACAACAAGAAAGACTGTTTTATTTGAGGCTAGTTGGAAGCCGTTGGTGTACATATATTGACAGAGGTTGTCGATTTTAGTTTGGTAAGAAGATAAGTCAACAGTGTAGGTAACTCTGTTATGGCGTGGTCTATTAGTGTCTATTAAGGCGAGGTCGTCCGCATACAGAAGTACACTGGCACCGTCAACCTTAACAGAAGTAATGTCATAGAGCATGATGCTGAATAAGTTTGGCGCGATGATACTGCCCTGGGGAACCCCCATGTCCAGCGCATGGGTTTCGGACACCGAAGAGCCAACTCGGACAGACATCTTGCGATTGCTGATGAAGTTTTTGATGAATTGGTACATGTGGCCAGAGACACCGAGTCTGCTGAGTTTTAGGAGTAGACGAGCATGCCAGACGCTGTCGTACGCAGATTTAATATCAAAGAAGGTTCCAAGAAGAGAATTATTACTATGTGCCAAGGTCTTTTTATATTTAGTCAAGTTTTGACTAAATATTTTAACATCGAGGGGGAATCGAAACGAGGGTCGTGGTGTATGTGCGTGTGTGTGTCTGTCTGTCTGTCTGTGTGTGTGTGTAGAGCGATTCAGACTAAACTACTGGACCGATCTTTATGAAATTTGACATGAGAGTTCCTGGGTATGAAATCCCTGAACGTTTTTTTAATTTTTTTGATAAATGTCTTTGATGACGTCATATCCGGCTTTTCGTGAAAGTTGGGGCGGCACTGTCACGCCCTCATTTTTGAACCAAATTGGTTGAAATTTTGGTCAAGTAATCTTCGACAAAGCCCGGACTTCGGTATTGCATTTCAGCTTGGTGGCTTAAAAATTAATTAATGACTTTGGTCATTAAAAATCGGAAAATTGTAAAAAAAAATAAAAATTTATAAAACGATCCAAATTTACGTTTATCTTATTTTCCATCATTTGCTGATTCCAAAAACATATAAATATGTTATATTCGGATTAAAAACAAGCTCTGAAAATTAAATATATAAAAATTATTATCAAAATTAAATTGTCCAAATCAATTTAAAAACACTTTCATCTTATTCCTTGTCGGTTCCTGATTCCAAAAACATATAGATATGATATGTTTGGATTAAAAACACGCTCAGAAAGTTAAAACGAAGAGAGGTACAGAAAAGCGTGCTATCCTTCTTAGCGCAACTACTACCCCGCTCTTCTTGTCAATTTCACTGCCTTTGCCATGAGCGGTGGACTGACGATGCTACGAGTATACGGTCTTGCTGAAAAATGGCATTGCGTTCAGTTTCATTCTGTGAGTTCGACAGCTACTTGACTAAATATTGTATTTTCGCCTTACGCGACTTGTTGATTTTTTCAGTGACGTGCACAATGTGGTCCGCACACGAACGACCTTGCCTAAAACCTGCCTGGCATGTTGGAATGATATTGTGTTTATTGAGGTGGAACTCCAGCCTCTGGTTCACCACACGCTCAAAGATCTTGCTGAGGTGGGGGGTTAGTGATATGGGGCGGTAACTGCCAGGTAGATTGCCCGGTTTTCCGCTCTTCAATACTGCTACTACTTGTGAGTCTGACCACGCTGCGGGGATAGTATCCTTTAGCCAGCATAGATTGAAAAACTGAGTGAGCAACTTAACAAAGTTAGGTGGTGGATGTTTTATCATGTGATATGATATTGGGTCTAAACCTGTGGATTTTTTTGGGTCTTTCACAGAAGAGATGGCGTTTTGGACTTCTTTTGCCTTAAACATGCAGTTTATAGGCAACTGGTTGTCATCTGGGGGGTATGTGAAACCCTTCTCCTGATCTAACCTATAATTGAGTCATTCAGTATCTAGGGATTTTGATTGACTATTTTTGGCAAAGGTATCTGCTAATAGGTTTGCCTTTTCAGAGTCAGTTGTGGTCATTTTATCACCCGATAGTAGTGGCTTTTCTTTAGTTCTGTATCTACATTTAAATCTGCGGATTTTCTTCCAGATTTTGCCACAGTCTTTGTAATCTTTAGTTTCTTTGTGGACAAAGTTTTCCCAGTTTTGAAGTTTAGCCTCAGCGGTGATCTGGTTAAATTGTATTTCAGCTGACTTCATATTCGTGAAGTTAGCGTCTGAGCAGTGCCTGAGATATGTCCTTATGTGATATCGCTTGTTTGCCAAGGCTTCATCACAGTCTGCATTCCACCACTCATTCCTTTTGGCCTTACAGTTAGGATTTACTGATTTAAGCGGAATGTGATTATTGGCAGCAGTGAGTATACATTGACGTATGTTATTGTAAGAGGCTTCGATGTCATCCGTAAGGAGAGTTTCCTCCCTGACACCCTCGAGCTCCGCACGGAAGCTGTCCCAATTTGCCTGTTTGTAATTGTACTTTTTTCTGACCTCCGAGTTATTGCGATTAGGGGCGAAGTGGCGGAAGGTAAGAACAATGGGTAAGTGATCGGAGCCGAGGGCGTCCGGGAAAACGTTCCAGTCGATGTCAGTGACTATGGCATTTGAGCAAAGGGAGAGATCGATTGCTGATGGGGAATGGTCAGCTCTGTCTGGAAGTCTGGTTGCCGAGCCATCGTTTAGTATACAAAAGTCAGTTTCCAAAATGACGTCAGCAAGGTTGCTATTGGCATGTTTGTATCTAGGGTTAGCAGAGTCCCACAGAGGGTGGTGATTATTAAAATCACCCATCACGCACCAGTGTGCCCTGCTATGATCCAGGGATTTTAGCCAGTCGGTAGTTCCTTTTTTATTACACCCGTGGGGGTAATATATGTTAACTATGTTGAGGTTTTTGGATCCTTTTATTTCGATTTCAACAGCACAAGTAGCTGAGATTTTCTGAACTAGGGATGAGAGGTGCAAAGGGTTTGTAATTTAAGGAAGACTTTAGATAAATAGCTGTTTGAATGAGTTGCCCTGATCCCTTTTGCTCTACTATGGGAGGGAAGTCAAAACCATCTATAGAAGGCAGTAGGGAGCGTTTTCTCTTGACTGACTGGATAACTAAGATGTCAGAAGAGTGATTTGATATATAATTATATAGCTGAGAAAAGTTAGAGTTGATAGAGCGACAGTTCCACTGTAATATGATAAATCCGTGACCGCTTTCACCTTGTTCAGCCATTTTAATTAACACGCACAAAGAAGGTAAGTTAAAGGGCAGATTTAAAATAGGTTAAAAAGTGGTTTTAACAGCTTTCATATCCGTCACGGACAACTGCTTGGCACCAGCAAGGGCGCCCAGCGCCAGAGTGGCGCCGCCCGGAATGAAGCGTTCAAAATAACCTTGGTGTTGGAGAGTTGTGTGTATGTAGCTGAGAGGGAGTCGATCAGGTCGAGAGGACTCTGCATCTGTCTGGCCTTAACCATGAAGCCGAGGCACTGCTCGATGAAACCTTGAAGGCCTCTTTGTTGTTCATTTAAATTTACATATTGCTCTCCTGTTTTTAGCTTATCTAGTGCAGCGTCGGCTAGCTCATGCTCTGCCTTCTCCTGCTCCTCCCTCATCTGCTGCTTTATTTCCTGTTCAGTTTTAAGTTTGTATTCTCTGAATCTCTGGGCCAATCCCTCCTCCATTCTCCCCATCAACCTCTCGAAGAGCTGCTCTTCTTTCTGGGCTTTGCGTAGGAGGGAGGCCTTTAACCCGGGGGTCCCATGAAGCGGCGCCTCTGCCCGAGCCGTCTGAGACTTACAGGGCGCCTGGGGGCCAGGATTTGGATTTTGCGAAGTTGTTTGGTGCTTCGCGGTTGCAGCAGAACTGTCCGCATGAACTGGAAGGAGTGTATTGTCATGTTCGGTCATTTTGATTTTGATTTCTTGTATTTTATTTACTTGCCCACCCAGGGGGGGTCTCTGGACAGCCAAAGAGTACCCGGACCGGGGGGTTGAGGTCCGCCGGATCGGTTGCGGAGGGGGACTCCAGAAGGAGTCCCTCATTTCCGCTGGGGCAGTCGCTGTTTTATTTTGTTGTTTGGCGAGCTCGCGCCGCGCCCGATCCAGGGCCTCAGAATATGGTATGTATGCTGCCGACCTGATCTTATTGGCCTGCAGCCTCAGTCTCATTTCCGGGCATCCAAGATAAGCGACGGAATGCTCGCCCTTGCAGTTTACGCAATGTTTGGCCTTGGTGCACGTCGCTCCGTCGTGGCCCTTGGAGCCACATCGGGGGCAGATCTGCACTTTTGATTTGCATTGTTGTTTTAGGTGCGATAGTCTCTGGCACTTCGTACAGCGCCGCACTGGATGAGTGTAGGGTTCGACGCCGTACACCTCACTCTCCAGAACGACGCTGTCTGGAAGAATTGCCGTTGTAAACGTGACACGGACCGCCTGAGACGGTTTCCCATCCCTAAGGAGAAGACGGCGAAAAGATCGAACCGAGGAGGGGCCCTTTTCTACAAGACTCCCATCCTCCATCCGGACGCGCACGCCCACTGCCATCTCAGACAGGTCTGTTCCAGAATGTATTGTGGGTATGCGTTTAATGACACCTTCGGTTGTTACCTCCGGACGGTGGCATTTCACTTTGATGCCGCCGATCGAGTCCAGCCTCAATAGCTTGTTTTGTTGTGATGCTGAGGAGCACCCTACCAGGACGCTCCCAGCTGCCAGCATGCGTATTTCTTTGACCTCGCCGATGGCAAGGTCAAAAGTTTTTTTCCTCCTGAGGCCGAGTCAAAGAGCGTGAAATTTTTAAAGAATTAATTTTGCAGATTGTCTTAACACTTTTTGGACCCATCCTGAACTCTCAGGTCAAACATGAGTTACTTCCCTTCGGGTCTCATTCTATCGATGTAAACTGGCCATAGCCGTGGATTGATGATTATCAGAATGTTTTTGGACTGTGGTGCGTTTTTGCGCTAGACCTAACTTTTAAAATCTAAATAATAAATTGACAGCTTGTTACACAAACATTCTTTAATAATAAAAGAATTCTTTTTTCATCTAGACAAGATCAGTACAATTCGAAGTTGTGAAAGTTTGAAAAAAGAAAAGCCCGGAAGCATATTTGGGCAATAGGTGTGTCGGGGGAGCGTGGCGGGGAACTGATGATATAGCCTCATGGGACCTAAACTAGTCGAGTGTCAGACTATCTCCAGTCACCCAATCTGCCGTCAGCAGTGACCGCTGGTCCCCCACTGTAGGTTTCCTGTCAGGCTGACACAACGCAGGCCAATGAAGTACATTTTAGCCTCCCTCGGGACTACTGGTCGCGAATATAATATGCCAGGCTTGTCGCAGAGTTTGTCCTGACAGTTCTAGTGTGTTGGTTTCGTTTATTCTTGCCTGTGGCGATATTCGCTTTGATCCATATTACCCGTCATAAAAAAACACACATAAAAAAACACCAGGCAGATGCCTTTCTGTAGGGGAAGGGCTCCTAATATGGACCGGCTCCTAATATGGACCACCTTCTGTTCTGACAAACTAACGGCGCTAGAGCGCTCAAACAAGTTTTATTCGCTGTATTCACCCTCTCTGGATAACTTCCACATGTCAAAACAGTAGCAGAAACACAAATCTCAAAACCGTTTGTCTTTTTCTCTTTTTTTCACTTTTGGCAGCGTTCACTCTAAATTTGCAGCCTAAAACGGACTCGTTTCTGTCCACAGCCAAAGCTTTTATCACACAAAAATTGCTATATATGACAGCTAAAACCGTATTTGTTACATTTTAGCAGTGTTGACCCCGAATTTGTACTGCAAACAAAAAATAATAGCAAAATCTCAAAGTATGTGCGAGTCCCCTAATATGGACCACCTTCAACAAATCGAAGAAAATAAAAGCTAAAGGCTATTTTCATTCATTCATTACGAAGCTTGCTGGAAATAACCTATAAGTAGCCCTCGAGATTAAAAAAAAAATGATAAGTTGATAATTTCACTTATTTTCACTCTGTTTTTGATAAGGTTCTTTAGCTTCCTGATGTCCTTCAAATAATGCTCTCATCAACCCGAAACAGATAAATCTAAAGCATATTTTAATTAGGCTGACTTGTACACTAAGTTGTATCATGTTATTTTAAAATATAGGGGGCTTTTTACAGTGATTCGTGAAGGCCGCTTCACTGGTCCATATTAGGCGCCCAAGCTCCTAATATGGACCCTTTGTGATTTTTTCTGTATTTAATTTTTGCTGAATGTCTATCAAAGCTATTTCACTCTACTTAGGCCTAACGGTTAACCTAAGAGAGAAGGACTACCAAACACAAAATAAAACTTCTTCGCAAGAAAACAAGCTAGTTATCAGCATGAAACAAAAAGTGGTCCATATTAGGAGCCCTTCCCCTACATACATGATCTTTGTGAAAAGGTCGTTTACGTGAAAATCGGTTGTAGGATAGAAAGGCCATTCATTATTTCCCCTACCATATTCAGTAAACGAGTACATGATGCAGCATCTTTTCAGTGGTAAAGACAAACCTAGATTTTTCACATTGGTGCTCTCTCTCGCTCTCTCGCTCTCTCTCTCTATTCTCTCTCTCTCTCTCTCACTCTCTCTCTCTCTCTCTCTCTCTCTCTCTCTCTCTCTCTCTCTCTGTCACGTATGTCGGATAATCCGAGTTATATCACCGTAGTCAACTTCACGGGTAACACGTACGTGCGTAGACTGTTTGCAAGGAAACACCAACAGGCAATCTAGACCGACTTGAGGACATGAGTGGACCATCCTTGCCGTGTACAGTGTCTGAAAACTCCTGTTTACTTACAACCACCCTCCGTGTCGCCGCATCTGCCGACTGTCAGCACTGTGAGGCCAAGACAGGTTCACCTCACGCGGCCCGGTCAACTTATCCTCAGCTTCTTGTTGGCGTCTATATGCTTCTTGGAGTAAATGAATGTTCCTACTTTGGTGTGTTAGGAGCCACTCTTACGTAGCCGCCATATGATTAGTAAAACCGCCAGTCTGGAAGGGTCGTAGCATCGTTAAGCCTCAAATTAAATGGGCGAAGTCTACTTCGCTAAGCTGGCTTCATGAAGATTTAGTACTGATAATTCAGTACTGAGAAGACTTTGCGAAGAATTCGCGAAATCGACTTCGGGTTCACCGGTAAATCGTTAAGAAAGAAAAGAAAAAACAACAAAAGTAGTTAAACAAATAATAACTAATTTAAAAAAAAAATTGTTTAAACAAAAGAATAGTAAGAATAAATGTGATGGGGTGGAAGGATGTGGATAATATTGATTGTTGACTCTTGATGTAGTAGTTGGGTGAATGTAGTCACCTAGTAGAAGTAAACCCCGAAGTTCAGGAGTACACCATGTGGGTGCCTCTTTAGTGTCTTGCACTGAACGAACATCACTTGCGCTCGTAATGGACTTTCACTCACATGTAGAGAATGATAGACAAGAGTTCACTGGCACAGACCGACGAATCACTTGATGCAACATGAAACTCTGGAAAACCATGTCTGTCGATTCACATTTCTCTTTATTTTCTATTCTTCTCTTCTCCTCACCAACCCAGCTCCCAGCCCAAAGCCAAGGCCGGGAGGCCACACCAATAGAACAATGCAATCTACATCAGTATGTCTCCATGATAACAAAGTACAACAAGTCGCGTAAGGCGAAATTACTACATTTAGTCAAGCTGTGGAACTCACAGAATGAAACTGAACGTAGTCCGCCGCTAGTGCAAAAGGCAGTGAAAGTGACGAGCCTGTTTGGCGCGGTAGCGATTGCGCTGTGCTTCATAGCACGCTTTACTGTACCTCTCTTCGTTTTAACTTTCTGAGCGTGTTTTTAATCCAAACATATCATATCTATATGTTTTTGGAATCAGGAACCGACAAGGAATAAGATGAAATAGTTTTTGAATCGATTTCGGAAATTTAATTTTGATCATAATTTTTATATTTTTAATTTTCAGAGCTTGTTTTTAATCCAAATATAACATATCTATATGTTTTTGGAATCAGAAAATGACGAAGAATAAGATGAAATTGTTTTTGGATCGTTTAACAAAAAAATAATTTTAATTACAAGTTTCCGATTTTTAATGACCAAACTCACTGATTAGTTTTTAAGCCACCCAGCTGAAATGCAATACCAAACCCAGGCCTTTGTCGAAGATTGCTTTGCCAAAATTTCAATCAATTTAATGGAAAAATGAGGATGTGACAGTACTGCCTCAACTTTTACAAAAAGCCGGATATGACGTCATCAAAGGTATTTATCGAAAAAATGAAAAAAACGTCTGGGGATATCATACCCAGGAACTCTCATGTCAAATTTCATAAAGATCGGCCCAGTAGTTTAGTCTGAATCGCTCTACACACACACACAGACAGACAGACACACATACACCACGACCCTCGTCTCAATTCCCCCCTCTATGTTAAAACATTTAGTCAAAACTTGACTAAATGTAAAAACAAGTACGTCCTCTCTCTCCGAGATAGTTCTCATTTCTCTCCCAAAATCTATCATGTACTTGGGGATGGGTGGCGTCAAAAGCCACCAATCAAGAGTTAGCTAACAAAACTGACATCACTTCTCATTGGTCAGTAAAGACAAGGAAAGGGGGGGGGGGGGGGTAAGAGACTAAAACCTCCTGGCATCTTCTATGATCTACCCTGTCAAAAGAAATGACACCCATTTGACAAAACGCCGATTCCAACGATACCCAGACAGGCTGGCGGCACATTGCATAACGACCACCTGGGGCCCAAGGTACCCCGGCGTCTCTCTCTGGGAGGGCGGCTTGACGTCAAAGGAAAACAGACTATGTTCCCTGGTGGACACAGCCGACTGGGCGAGTTTACGACCGCCAGGTGTCTGAGCATATCAAAATTTAACTTAGAACAGATAATGACATTACACAAAACATAAAGCGATGGGCAAAACTTACACAAGACAGGAATGACATAAAAACATCATAACGAATTAGTTGCCAGTTTAGCACTTGGCTACATAAAAAAGTAGAAAACATCATCAGCCAAATAAACGCGAATTCACGACCCATTTAAAGGTTGTTGCAAAGTTTGTATCCCGTACAAATACAAAACGAACGAAACATGATTGAACATTTCACACTGAGCTTTCTCTGCACGTGCAAGCCAACCTCTGTGCGAAGTCACGAAAGCGTCCACTTCAGCAGCCCTTTTGTGAGCGATGCGTATCAGCGGGGGGTGCATGACCTCAACTTCGTACATCTCTTATAAGTTACTGTACTTAGGACAGTAAGAAATGGGCGAATTATATTATCTTTGAGAAATAAAACAAGTTGATAGCAATATTAAAGCAATATTAAAACATTCAGTCAATCTGTCTGCCTGAAAGATCGAAACTAAACACATTGGGTCAGTGTTGATTCAGTCAGTATCGAAGAGGTTGCGTGCACAGGTATCAATCCAAGAAAATCAACCATACCAAGGTTGTACGGCGACATCTGTTACAATGTTCTCAGTGTCGTGAGAATCTTAAACAAACGAGGAAGAGCGCTGTTTAGAGATCTAATAAACAAAGGGAAGTTAAGTAAGTGCCCTAAATGCATACGACATGTGCAATAGAGTAAGTGAGAGTTATTCGGAACCATTCTCCTGGCACCTGAGAGAATAACAAGCATTGAAATGAACAAGCTGAATGAAATCCGAGGATGAACGTCGCTTGTTCATTTCAATGCTTGTTATTCTCTCAGGAGACTGCGTGGTTCCCAATAACTCTCACTTACTCTATTACACATGTCGTAAGCATTTAGAGCGTTTACTCCCCCCTCCCTTTTTTTTTATATCAGATCTCAGTGTCGTGGTTTTTTCTCCTCCTTATTTTGTCAGTTGTTTCCGAACATCATTCATGACAAGCTATGTGTCACCGACAGACAGCGATGAAAACACTTCACCCCTTTGCTTACAAAGACAGAATTAAAGAGCTGACAACAATCCTACTCAACCTAAATGTTCCACGTCTTGCGCTACCTCTGTGATCTGATCCTTCAGCCCAACATCAGGAGGATCGGAGTCGTTGAGAAAAAAACAAGTTTGCTTTGTTGTTCACAGGTATGGCATGGCATCAAGGGTATCTGGCGCGGGCGATGACAAAACTGAAGTGTTTGTCCTGCTTTGAACGTGGCAGTGAAAGAACAAGACTTGCTGTGGTGCTGTCGACCCTGACTACAGCACAAGAGTGCATCATTCCTGTCTCTAAATGAGCTTGATGCTAGATAACCAGATGATCTCGTTTTCACTTTCTTGCGTTATGTAGGTGCGCACTTTGCTGGTTCTGCAACGAACAACGATAGAGCACAATTCTTCTTGATGCTAGCCCACATCACATAATATCGGAGGTGAAATACTTCCTTATGTCCAAAGTAATGTAAAAAGGACAACAACAACATTAACAACAACACAAAATCCAGCCTAGTCAACAGGTATTAAAACCTATAAAATGTCACCCAGGAGGTTTGCACGCGTACACTGTTTGTGCTTATGGGATATAAAGTTTGTCTGCTAAGTTGGAAAAGCAAACGCGTGTGAACTTTTTCGCAAGCTATGAGTCATTAATAGACACTAATCTGATAATGTTCTAATTCTTTTTGTTCACCGATATGCTGATAACTAGCTTGTTTTCTTGCGAAGAAGTTTCATTTTGTGTTTGGTAGTCCTTCTCTTTTAGGTTAACCGTTAGGCCTAATTAGAGTGAAATAGCTTTGATAGACATTCAGCAAAAATTAAATACAGAAAAAATCCCAAATGGTCCATATTAGGAGCCTGGGCGCCTAATATGGACCAGTGAAGAGGCCTTCACGAATCACTGTAAGAAGCCCCCTATACTTCAAAATAACATGATACAACTTAGTGTACAAGTCAGACTAATTCAAATATGCTTTAGATTTATCTGTTTCGGGTTGATGAGAGCATTATTTGAAGCACACCAGGAAAATAAAGAAGCTTATCAAAAACAGAGTGAAAATAAGTGAAATTATCAACTTCCACGAAAAGAAGACTTTTTCTTATATTTTTTGTAAATCTCGAGGGCTAGTTATAGGTTATTTCCAACAAGTTTCTTAATGAATTAATGAAAATAGCCTTTAGCTTTAATTTTCTTCGATTCGTTGAAGGTGGTCCATATTAGGGGACTCGCACATACTTTGAGATTTTGCTATTATTTTTTGTTTGCAGTAGAAACTCGGGGTCAACACTGCTAAAATGTAACAAATGAGGTCTTAGCTGTCATATATAGCAATTTTTGTGTGATAAAAGCTTTGGCTGTGGACAGAAACGAGTCCGTTTTAGGCGGCAAATTTAGAGTGAACGCTGCCAAAAGTGAAAAAAAGAGAAAAAGACAAACGGTTTTGAGATTTGTGTTTCTGCTACTGTTTTGACATGTGGAAGTTATCCAGAGAGGGTGAATACAGCGAATAAAACATTCTTGTGCGCTCTAGCGCCGTTAGTTTGTCAGAACAGAAGGTGGTCCATATTAGGAGCCGGTCCATATTAGGAGCCCTTCCCCTACTACTTCTTGAATTTTCGACGAGAGGTGTGAATACCCCTGGCGTTTTGCTACCAAGATCTAGGTACCATACGTTAACATGTTCTGAAGATGTAGAATACGCTTTCATTTGCCCGAGAAAAGTAGAGGCGCACCAAATAGGCAATAGAGTGGTCCAGTAAGAATGTACGTGTAGCCAAGGCGTGTACGTGTATAAAGTTATGACGTCAACCGTACAGATTTGTCACGCTTGAAACTGCAAGGCATAGCAGGCGATCTAATCACAGAAGGCCACCCAATGAAAGAAAGCATGTCTATGCTCATTACATTAGTTCTTCTTAGTACTGCGTCTTGATATATATATATGTTACAGGGAATAACAAAATTTAGGTAATAAGCTTAATCACTGAAATTTTAAGGGAATAGGCTTATTCCCTGTTTTAACTGGACATTCCATGCACAATCTACAGGATATGAACGAGGAATGTTCTATTTCACTACGAGCAGCTGTGAGGCAAGAGTCGTGAATATTTGCCTTGGAGCACCCCACTTTTAACCACAATTGTGTACAGATCTTT
The DNA here is from genome assembly GCF_037325665.1 of Littorina saxatilis. Lineage (NCBI taxonomy): Eukaryota > Metazoa > Mollusca > Gastropoda > Littorinimorpha > Littorinidae > Littorina > Littorina saxatilis. The sequence goes on from NW_027128481.1 coordinate 55,244, forward strand.
GTCGTCTTTGTCTTTGATTATGCCAATCAAGTTTCTTGGGTCAGATCTCCCACGGTCAACTGCTGGTATTGGGACTGTCACCGAGTCTCCAACTTCAGCTTCAGGAAATATTCGCTTGCTTCTTTTCACCATCCTTTCAGCCTGATTTTCTTGCGCCTGATAGGCCCTTTTACGAGAGACTAGTATATTGTTTTTATGCTTATCAATTCCTGACATTGAAGGACCTGGGGTTGAACGTCCTGATGCTGGCGTTGAAGATCCTGGGGTTGAACGTCCTGATGCTGGCGTTGAAGGTCCTGGGGTTGAACGTCCTGATGCTGGCGTTGAAGATCCTGTGGTTGAACGTCCTGATGCTGGCGTTGAAGGTCCTGGGGTTGAACGTCCTGATGCTGGCGTTAAATGTCCTGGGGTTGAACGTCCCGATGCTGATGTTGAAGGTCCCGGGGTTGAACGTCCTGATGCTGACGTTGAAGGTCCTGGGGTTGAACGTCCTGATGCTGGCGTTAAATGTCCTGGGGTTGAACGTCCCGATGGTGGCGTTGAAGATCCTGGCTCGAAGTCCATGACCTGAAATAACAATTATTCACTTGGAAATGATGACATGCCAAAAGACTAATTTTGGATATATTGTTTTATGGCGAATAAATTATTATGGAATATAATTATAAGGTGACATTTTTCTGAAATAAAGGCGACCCCCCCCCCCCCCCATCCCTCCCCCCAACCCACAAATCTCTCTCTCTCTCTCTCTCTCTCTCTCTCTCTCTCTCTCTCTCTCATGCAACGCTTCCTGTCTCATGCATCTCTCTCTCGCTCTCTCTCTCTCCTCTCTCTCTCTCTCTCTGTAAAATAATGTATATTGTAATCTAAATGCTTAGTGTTTTTTTCAGGCATACTGCATTGTTTTCTACGTCGGTTACTGAATGTGGCCGTTGCCCCCAGACTCCTGCCCCATTTCAGGGCAAACCTCTCTTATATCTGAGGAAAATAATGAAACAGAGAGAGAGAGAGAGAGAGAGAGAGAGAGAGAGAGAGAGTAAATAAGCAGCTTACCTCATGCTGTAGTAAGGACGTTGGAAGTCCAGGCACGATCGTTGAGGGTGCAGCCTCTGGAGATCCCAGCACGATTGTTGAGGATGCAGCCTCTGGAGATCCCAGCACGGTCGTTGAGGGTGCAGCCTCTGGAGATCCCAGCATGAGCGTTGAGGATCCAGCCTCTGGAGATCCCAGAGCAGCCTGCAGGTCATCCTCACTTTGCAGTCGTTGAAGAACTTCATTTGGGATGCTCTTGAAGTAAGCCCGATTTTGGCATCAGCACCGAACAATGCAGCAAATGGTGTTTGCTTTATACCTGAGTGATAGCTACTGTTCTTTTGAAATTGTACAAACTTCAAACCCACTGTCCAGTTTGTTGTGCTGTTGTCGGCCATCCAAGTTGTCATCATGTCCTTAATGTCGGAATTTGCTCTTTCAACAGACCCCTGTGACTGGGGATGTCGGGGCTTCCCGTGGACAAGAACCAAATCAGGCCACAATTCTTTTAGCTCAGTGATGACTTTGGCACAAAACTCGGCACCGTTGTCACTTTGAAGAATTTGCGGGGCTCCGAAGAGAAGGAAAATGTCTAAAAGTTGGTATGCCACCTCTGCTGCTCGTTTTGTTGTAAGGGCTCTAAGCACGCAAAACTTGGTAAGATGTTCCTGGTAGACCATAACCCATGAGTATCCTCCCTGTTTAAGTGACTGATAGTCAATTAAATCCACTTGAGATCTTGATCCAAACGACTTTGACAGGAGAGGCTTTACAACAATGCCTTTAATCGTAGGTCTTCTTTTTTTTCCCTGACACTGAACGCACAAAGACTTGAACAAAGTGACACTGGCCTCTGTTATGTTTGCATACTTTTTCCCAGCCTCTTTCAACATTTTATCACGGCCACCATGGCCGGTGACAACATGGATGCGCTTTAAAACATCGTACATTTCCTCAACAAATATGAAGTGTTTAGGTTGCTCAGTTTCGTCCTTTCGCTTTAGAACGAGTTTGGATACTTGCCCACAGGTAAGAATTTCATACCTTCTTAGAAGGTGCCTTTGATGTTGGGTTTTAGTAGCTGTTGTCGCTGCTGCTTCCTTCACTTCATCTAAAATTCTGTGGTACTCATCTCTGGTCATAAGTAATCTATTTGCTTTGTCCTTATTTTTCAGCACTTCCTCAAGAAATACTTGTTCTTTCGCGTCCATGTTGCTTGATATGAATCACAGACTCGACTGACTTTTTCAATTGAACTGAATCTGCCCGAGGAAAAATCAAAACACAAACACCGACAACAGTTCACGAAATCATTCTGTATTTATCAAGAGAGTGAGTAAAAGTCAAGAAAGAACTCATTTCCAAGCAAAAGATGGTTTTAAAGAGTGATCAAAGCTCACTGATATCGAATTTATTTATGATAAAATGTACACGTCTTTCTGTTTGTGTGTTTCAAACTAATCAGGGAATAAGTCAAAAAAATGACCTCCCATTTCAGGGAATAAGCTAAATCCCTGATTTTCTCAGGGAATAAGCTTACTCCCCAGTTGAAACAGGGAAGAGGCCTATTCCCTTAAAATTTCAGTGATTAAGCTTATTCCCTAAATGTTCTTATTCCCTGTAACATATACACAACGCACACGTACATGCAACTGCTTTAGAATTATTATCATTGTTTAGAAAATTGCACGATTCACTTTGACTAAAAACGTGTGCGGGAATGCCTTATCTTTTCAGTGCGAATTAACACACCCACACTCAACTTTTAGTCCCTGGAAACAGCCATACAATTCCGGCATTGCTTACCCTACGCCTTTTTGTGATAGTTTTCTGTGCTGACGTAGAAGATTTTGGGGAAAAACGCATCCGTCTTCAGTACTGTCGCTCTCTAGAATCAACTTTACACGTTATGTTGGCCAGCAGAACGTATAGAACTTGAAATACGTGTGCCGTAAAACTAAAAGTTACATTTGATGACACTAAACGTACACGTACAGGTTCTGTAAATAGCCCTTTCTGGACCCCTGTAATTATGCACGGAAAAAGAGTAAGGTTGCTTTTCGTCATTACTGTCCCGGTAAACTAGCTAGGCCGAGTACTTTAACATACAAGAGAGAGAGAGGGAGAGAGAGAGAGAGAGAGAGAGAGAGAGAGAGAGAGAGAGAGAGAGAGAGAGAGAGAGAGAGAGAGAGAGAGAATGACAATTCTTTATTTAACGAGGGTAATAGAGTAAGCAGTGATCTGCTTTTTTATATCTGGCCCTCGCCCTATAGAGGGACTAGTCTAAACTGGCTACAGAAAGAAAAAACAAGTAAAGAAAACAGCTGCTACATGTTTATAGATAAACTGAAATAAGAACACATTATAAATCTACATACAATACATTGCATAGAAGAAAAATGTGAGTTCATTTGATGTGAGTAAAGTATTATAGAGTAGATTGCACTGACTTAACAAAGCTTAAAACACCATGCCCATTGACATACAATGCATTCACAATCAATTAAAAAAGTAACACATTGTTTTAAAGCACCGGTTGTTGGTTTTAACGACCTTTCGAGCGACCAAAAAAAGAGAGAGCGACTGAGAGAGACACAGCTCTAGTCGAGCTTACTTTTGAGTGTTATGGTGAAGGTCAAGGTCTGACATGTAGTATTTCTCTGATTGACTTGGTTAAGGGCAACCTATTAATTATCAATTATTCAGTAAATCTTGTAATCCATTTTAGTGACGTGGTGCTGTTTGCTTTAAGTTCTGTCCCATAGGTCTAAGTGCGACTCAATCTGTTACGATCCTTGTGCACAAAAGCGCCGCCTCCCCCACCTCCACCCCGCCTAACAGACCCCAATTGTGTCTTCCCTTTCACCTCCCTTTTGGCCTTATGCCCCTCACTCCCTCCCACTACCCTCATCTCTTTCACAGTTTATTCGCGCAAAACAAGCGACAACGAACTTTTGCGCTCATTCGTCATCTGCTCCGAAGGGAACGGATTCGAATCATTGCCATCACTGACTTTGGGATGGTGTGATTTTCTGCGCAGAAAACTGATCCATTTTCATGGGCGGCTGTTTCAAGGCAGCACCGGGTTTCTTCCCACAGGATCTCGGGATTTATTTCCCCTGACGTTGTTTTTTGTACAGCACCGAAGCTGGGGATAATGCTGTCTCAGTGGTTCGGCTTACCGAAACCTGACAGCCCCGACTAGTCGAAACAACCACTTTGCATACAGTTACGATGAGTATTATTTTTGGAGGTATCATTTTGGTTTTCTCATTTATGCGATCATGTACACCATCTCAGCAGATCTGTCAAGGATGTGTATGGAATACGAGCATCTCTTCACTTGGTCACAAACCAAACATTAACCGCCTGGGTGCTCTCTGTTGAAAGTTGGACGTTTTGTTATGAATCCATTTTGTAAAAGCCAGCAGAGGCTTTTTAAGAAGTTAATTCATCAAGAAATTACAAAACACCACGGCAAGCATGCAGTGAGGGAGTTGATTTCTGGTTTATGACCAAGTGGTGGGATTGTCTTCTCCAATATTAAAGACTAGCCATACTTGAGCTCTGTGCCGAACTGACCAAGTGGTGGGATTGTCTTCTCCAATATTAAAGATTAGCCATACTTGAGCTCTGTGCCGAACTGACCAAGTGGTGGGATTGTCTTCTCCAATATTAAAGACTAGCCATACTTGAGCTCTGTGCCGAACTGACCAAGTGGTGGGATTGTCTTCTCCAATATTATTGACTAGCCATATTTGAGCTCTGTGCCGAGTTTTCACGAGTAGAAGCCTGCCTTGAATCAAAGCTGTTGACTTGATGGTTGATTATAATGATATACAATTCTTATTGTGATTGCAGAAGTATGTGTCGGCATAATTATACCGATACAGAATTCCGTTAGAAATTAGATATATTTTTGATTATGATATGATGAACACTGGATTAAAGAATGTAGGTCTAAATAGATTATAAATATGAAATAGGCGTTAATGTAATTTTAAGAAAAGGTACAATGATTGCCTCTCCAGTTCATTATCTATATCATCGTGTTTGTCTGTCTGTCTACTAAAAAGATCAGTGGGTCGAAGTAAATTAAATATGTTTTGTTTTGGCATAAATCAAACGTTCCTATAACCTACAATTCTTGATTTTTTATTGCAGACAACCAAGGATGTTCTTCACTCACATGCTGTAAACACAACCACACATACAAATTAAACAGTCAGAATTTACAAGCCAAACATCTACAAGACTAAACAGATACAATGATGACAAGATTAAACAAACTTGAGAACAGCAAATATGAACTGCTGATATCAAGTTTTATATATAAACCACGCACGAGAGTGTGGCTCTGTGGTATAATCAACAAAATGGTTATTTCTATCAAGCTTTTCTTCAATAGAATTCGAATGAACACTGCAGGCATATCTCACACGCGCTGACACCACGGCGGAGACACGTTACGCCCAATATAGGTACCCAGACGGTTGTTACGCCCGATTTTGTACCCAGAAAGCAAAAGCAGTGTGAAGGTATGCTGGCTGAAATGTTATTACAGAAAAGAATCAGAAGCGTACTAAACAAAGATGAGTTCAGTTATGGTTGTAAATGTTTTCTGCACTAAGCAGTGTTTTTTGTTTGAAAATTTAGGCCTGTTGTTCAAGCACAATCATTCGAGAAAACTTGATTTCAGCAAAAATGATGTGACTACGTTGGAGAGGAAAATGGTGAACAAAAACTACAGAAACACAGTCAATTGGATCGATAGTCACAAAAACTGATTTGTTAGACTCTCTTTAACTTAATGGGAAAAGGGCATAATGACTAGATGTATCGTGAAGAAGTACGAGAACAAAATAAAAGGGTACCCATGAGCCCAGTGTTACGCGCCCCAAACTTGTCCATTTTCGGACTGTTACGGGCCCCAGTCTTCCCTTGTTACGGGCCCCAGGCATTGACAATTTTTTTGTAACCTCCATTTTCATGCAATTTTTTCTTTATTTGAAACCAAACATGATAGTTTAACATGACAGTTGTTATCCTCGCGCCCCCTAATTGGCGTAGAGGCGCGTCCCCCGGGTGGTGGATGGGGGAGCCTTCTCTACTAACTTCTGAGAGAAGGTCGCATCACTCTCGATGCCGTGAACCTAATTAGGATCTTTTTCTTGTTTCTTCTCTATTTCTGCCTCCCCAAAGTCCTTTTACTTTCCTTTTCTCACCCATAAAATTCTTCACTTATTACCCTTGTTAAGTGGTTCTTGTATAGAATATAGTCAATGTTTGTAAAGATTTTAGTCAAGCAGTATGTAAGAAATGTTTAGTCCTTTGTACTGGAAACTTGCATTCTCCCAGTAAGGTCATATATTGTACTACGTTGCAAGCCCCTGGAGCAATTTTTTTATTAGTGCTTTTGTGAACAAGAAACACTTAACAAGTGGCTCTATCCCATCTCCCCCCTTTCCCCTATCCCATCTCCCCCCTTTCCCTCGTCGCGATATAACCTTCGTGGTTGAAAACGACGTTAAACACCAAATAAAGAAAGAAAGACAGTTGTTATAGTTTTGCAATTTAGTCAAGTAACTCAAGGCTTGTTCTTTCTTTGTTACAGTTAAAAACATTGATTTCAGATGCTACTACAATCACCAAAGAGGGTATAAGCTGAGAAAGAGGCCCGACTCTCGGTTTTCGGTGTGTCCAGTGATGAGTGCGGCTCTGAGGAAATTGCGTGATAAGGCGGCTCTGGTTGCGCTGAAGGCAATAGACGCGAAGAAGAAAACAGTCAGGGATTTAACATGTGATACCACAAACTGGAAAAAATACACGAATGAAATCATCCTTCTGATTTTGGCAATTCCTACGATGAATAACATTGTTTGTTTGGTCGTTTTTCTTATACGTTATACGTTATCCGTATGAGTGTGTTTCACGCGTTTGTGGTGGTGTATATGCGTGTCAGAGGATGTATGTGTTTCGCGCGCGTGTGTGTGTGTGTGTGTGTGTGTGTGTGTGGGCCCAGGTGTGTGTGTATGTGTGTGTGTGGAAGGTAAGTCTAAATAATTCATTATTGTGTCAAACATCCAGTGTGCTGTAATTCAATCAGTGATCTCCTTCAGTTCTAAAACGTAAGCTTGCAAAATGTGTTTTGATTACTCTTGGACGATTGTGCGAAGACGAATACGTTCATCCAAAACAGATTTAAAAAAATAATGTTGTGAATGTGTTTGCTGACTTAAAACTGTAGTCTTGATTTCTAGAAGACTGGCAGTGCTTGATGACATTCTTCTTTTTGAAACAGTACACTGATCACTGCAGAGCATTCAGAAAAACAATGCATGAAAGCATTACTATCCGCCAGCAACAATACACTGTGACTGAGTATCAATATTGTAAACATGTCTCTAGCTCCACGTGCTGTGCGTGTTCACCCCCCCGCCACACACACACAGAGTACACACGCACACATAGATAACACACATGCATAGTAGAAGTGAACTTGAACACTCTCTCTCTCTCTCTCTCTCTCTCTCTCTCTCTCTCTCTCTCTCTCTCTCTCTCTCTCTCTCTCTCTCTCTCTCTTTTTTCCCCCTTAGTCATAGTTGTAGTAAAATAGTTTAGTCCCTCTTTATGCAAAAAAGCATATCTATGCTTATTCTTGTCACCCTCGAAAAATAAAGATTTGTCATTGTCATTGTCATTGTCTTTGGGTCTCTCTCTCTCTCTCTCTCTCTCTCTCTCTCTCTCTCTCTCTCTCTCTCTCTCTCTCTCTCTCTCTCTCTCTCTCTCTCTCTCTCTCTCTCTCTCTCTCTCTCTCTCTCTCTCTCTCTCTTGCGCGTAACAACAGCGAACAATATTTTTGCGGGGCCCGTAACAAGCTGATTCTGGGGACCGTAACACGACACACAAACATTCTTCATTTTACCCCTTTTCCGTTTGATTAGAAACATACAATTTACTCTAATAGATGTTTGTGAGTTCTTCTTTGTTTCCGTATATCATTTTGGTCTGTAAGTAGCTTACATTTAATATTTTCGGATGAACAGGTCAATGCACTAAATACACGAGTGAAAGACGCGGTATTTTCGATTTTCTTGCGTACAAAACAAGATCTATCTCGGTTAAAATTACACTACCAAGTGGCAGAGGCATTAAGTAGTGTATGCGTATATTGTTTGTTCTCAACTTTGGCGAAATGCCTGAGATAATCTAATTTAAGTGAGCATACCCACACGCCACGTTGATGTTCTGGGTACAAAAACGGGCGTAACAACCGTCTGGGTACGTACATCGGGCGTAACGTGTCTCCACCGTGGATACTGTCCTCAACGAATATTATTACACACAAATGGACCGTTTTTCAATCACGAATATCACGTGTTGAAAGCATTAAACACGCAAGCGTGTTGTCGTGCGTATTAAAGAACAAAGCACCTGTGTGGACCCTTATTGAAAAATTGTCATCATGTTTTACGTATACATCCTCAGCCTATTATCACAACGGCCATGTCAAACGCACAGAACGGTACAATAGTTTTGCACACACACACACACACACACACACACACACACACACACACACACACACACACACTCTCTCTCACACACACACACACACACATAGGTGGTTTTACAGTCATTTGGGGTCGGCTGTGTATCAAAATGCCATCTTGCTCAAAACACAGGCATTTGGGGTCTCTTTTTTTTTTACGTGTTAGAAAGTTTCTTAAAACTTCAATGAGCGTTAAATGCCATTTTAAAGTGTGAAAACTCATTTCAGGAGGTTATTACATAACATGCAACCTCCAGCGTGATTTTTAGAAAAACAGGCATTTGGGGACGATGTTTGCTGTACAGCAGTGAAATGGGGACGTATGTGTACACAAAGTGCAGAGCTACAATTACGTTATCGGTGCTATGAATGTTTTAGGTGTTAGAAAGTTTGTTAAAACTTCAATGAGCGTTAAATGCCATTCTAAAGTGTCAAAACTCATTTCAGGAGGTTATTACATAAAATGCAACCTCCAGCGTGATTTTTTAGAAACAAACAGGTATTTGGGGACGATGTTTGCTGTACAGCAGTGAAATGGGGACGTCCAAAAGTGCAGAGCTCCCGCAGAGCTATATGAATGGTTTCATCACATACATGGCGCGAGGCGACATATGTTGTGAACAATTTTACAAATCACGTTTTTGCGCCCGATATTTTCTTGTCATCTCCAAAGTCAAGGGAAAAACACGAAATTCCTTGACTTTTGGAGTAGCGCGACTCTGTTAATTTTAAGAATTAAAAAAAAAAATTCATTACTAGGATGTCCCATCGTTGGGAAATTCCGGTCGCTTCCTCCGAGTGGAAAGCTAGCAGTGACAGAGTCGCACTACCCCAAGTCAAGGGATCTATTAGTCCTGTTTCGCCGTTATCCCAATTCGCCCCCATCCCATTTTGGCGACATTTCTCAGGCCAAGTGTCATTTTACCACCATATCATGTACCATTAGCTCCACATCCCATTTTGGCGCAATCCCGTTTCGCCGTTAGCCCATTTCGCCCCCATCCCATTTTTGCGACATTTTACAGGCCAAGTGTCATTTTACCACCATGTCATGTACCATTAGCTCCACGTCCCATTTTGGCGCAATCCCGTTTGGCCGTTATCCCATTTTGCCCCCATCCCATTTTTGCGACATTTCATAGGCCATGTGTCATTTTACATGCCATTCTAAAGTGTCAAAACTCATTTCAGGAGGTTATTACATAAAATGCAACCTCCAGCGTGATTTTTTAGAAACTAACAGGTATTTGGGGACGATGTTTGCTGTACAGCAGTGAAATGGGGACGTCCAAAAGTGCAGAGCTCCCGCAGAGCTATATGCATGGTTTCATCACATACATGGCGCGAGGCGACATATGTTGTGAAAAATTTTACAAATCACGTTTTTGCGCCCGATATTTTCTTGTCATCTCCAAAGTCAAGGGACAAACACAAAATTCCTAGACTTTTGGGGTAGCGCGACTCTGTTAATTTTAAGAATTACAAAAAAAAAATTCATTACTAGGATGTCCCATCGTTGGGAAATTCCGGTCGCTTCCTCCGAGTGGAAAGCTAGCAGTGACAGAGTCGCACTACCCCAAGTCAAGGGATCTATTAGTCCTGTTTCGCCGTTATCCCAATTCGCCCCCATCCCATTTTGGCGACATTTCTCAGGCCAAGTGTCATTTTACCACCATATCATGTACCCTTAGCTCCACATCCCATTTTGGCGCAATCCCGTTTCGCCGTTAGCCCATTTCGCCCCCATCCCATTTTTGCGACATTTTACAGGCCAAGTGTCATTTTACCACCATGTCATGTACCATTAGCTCCACGTCCCATTTTGGCGCAATCCCGTTTGGCCGTTATCCCATTTTGCCCCCATCCCATTTTTGTAACATTTCATAGGCCATGTGTCATTTTACCACCGTGTCAAACCACTAGCGCCACATTCCATTTTGTCACCATGCCGTTTTGCCGTCATCCCATTTTGCCGCCATCTCTATTTCGCGCCATTTTGGATTGTGGCAAAAATGGAATTTGGCGTAAACGGAATGTCTTCCTAGTTCAATAACGCAGTATAGTAGTATAGTGAGGCTTGGCAAGAAGAATAAATAAAAAATGTGATGGCGGCCAAATGGGATGGTGTCAAAATGGGATGACGCGCTATTGTTATGACACGGTAGTAAAATGATGCTTGGCTTGTGAAATGTCGCGACAATGGGATGGGGGATAAATGGAATACGGTGAAACGGCATGGCGGCTAAATGGGATATGGTGTCAAAATGGGATGTCGCGCTTTTGTTATGACATGTTAGTAAAATGCCCTGTCACGTAGTCTCAATCCAAATTGGAAATCCATAGCATCATCATTATAATCATCCTCATCTCATTAATCATTCAAAATTATAAATTTTATAAAATGACGCTTGGCTTGTGAAATGTCGCGAAAATGGGATGGGGCAAAAAATGGGACGGCGGCAAAAATGGGATTGCACCAAAATGGGATGTGGATCAGCCACTAGATTGCCAATTTTAAAGTCTTAGGTATGACCCGGTGTGACGTTTTTATCTTTCGCCGTGTTGATATTTCGATTTTCGGCCTCGTTGATCTAGTATAAACTCTACACTGAACAAAAAAAAAAACCCTTTGATAGTACTGATGAGCGACCTTGTGTACCTTACATTCATGGGGCCAAATTTGTCCAACCAATTATTTTATTTAACTTAGAAATTTGATTCATCCTAAAATGTTTCCCTTCTTACTCAAGGGACGTAACCACTCGGTACACGTTTTCGAAGAATTCGATTTTGGGAGTGAAATCTATTTAATTTCACAACCAATTTTCTTCACATGCAAGAAACTGACATGCTTTTCGTCCATAAATAATTTCCCTTCTTAATTTTACCAGGAAACAACATTTCAGTCTCGAGTAAATATCGAGGGGGAAATATGTACACAGGCGAAAGATGAAATCGTGACACCGGCCGAGGTTCGAACCCACGACCTCCTTATCACGGGGCGGACGCCTTACCACTAGGCTAACCGTGCCGGTTTACCCTTGAGTGACAGACGGACAGACAAAAGAATATACAGACAGACCGTAATTAACACAAACACACACACTCAGCAGAGCAAAGCGGTATGACACACACACTCAGCAGAGCAAGGCAGTATAACACAAACACTGAGTCTGATTTATGAGAATGAGAATGAGGGAGAGAGAATTGTATTGAATTGAATTGAATTAAATTGAATTGAATTGATCTTTATCTTAACACTAACAAAATAAGAAATGCTAAAATGCTCTTTTTTTCATCCCGCAGACAGTCACAATTCTAATCAAAAACAAGGAAAGAGATAGAAATAAAAGGAACAGTTATGACAGCTTTACAGACAGACAGACATACAGACATACAGACAGAAAGAGAGACAAAAAAGAAACAAACAGACAGACAAAGAGAGAGAGAGAGCCAGAGAAAGAGAGAGACAGAGAAACAGAGACATAGAGAGAAAGATAAACAGACACACAGACACCGACAGAAAAGTTGTGTGAAGAGCAGCTCAGCTGCTCTGCAGAATTTGTCTTACATTTTGGAAAGTTTTCTGACGATTTGGACGTGAAAACGAGACTGAACCCATGCAATAATGTTTTTCAAAACTGCTCCGAAACTATCCCAAAATCAAGTAATTAAATGACATGTTGTTACTGTACGATAACTAAGTCTTTCAATCAATCAATCAATATGAGGCTTATATCGCGCGTATTCCGTGGGTACAGTTCTAAGCGCAGGGATTTATTTATTTTTTATTTTATTTTTATTTTATGCAATTTATATCGCGCACATATTCCAGGCGCAGGGATTTATTTATGCCGTGTGAGATGGAATTTTTTTACACAATACATCACGCATTCACATCGGCCAGCAGATTGCAGCCATTTCGGCGCATATCCTACTTTTCACGGCCTATTATTCCAAGTCACACGGGTATTTTGGTGGACATTTTTATATATGCCTATACAATTTTGCCAGGAAAGACCCTTTTGTCAATCGTAGGATCTTTAACGTGCACACCCCAATGTAGTGTACACGAAGGGACCTCGGTTTTTCGTCTCATCCGAAAGACTAGCACTTGAACCCACCACCTAGGTTAGGAAAGGGGGGAGAAAATTGCTAACGCCCTGACCCAGGGTCGAACTCGCAACCTCTCGCTTCCGAGCGCAAGTGCGTTACCACTCGGCCACCCACCCTAACCCTAACTAAGTCTTTCCGATTTATTGTCATTCTAACTTGTTTTATCACACTCGGAAAATATCACACGCAAAATACTATCAATCAATCAATCAATCAATATGAGGCTTATATCGCGCGTATTCCGTGGGTACAGTTCTAAGCGCAGGGATTTATTTATCTCTTTTTTTTATCTTTTTCATTTTTTATTTTATGCATGCAATTTATATCGCGCACATATATTCAAGGCGCAGGGATTTATTTATTCCGTGTGAGATGGATTTGTTTTTTTACACAATACATCACGCATTCACATTGGCCAGCAGATCGCAGCCATTTCGGCGCATATCCTACTTTTCACGGCCTATTATTCCAAGTCACACGGGTATTTTGGTGGACATTTTTATATATGCCTATATATACAATTTTGCCAGGAAAGACCCTTTTGTCAATCGTGTGATCTTTAACGTGCACACCCCAATGTAGTGTACACGATACTAGCGAAATTATTTTTTTTTTTTTCTATAAATGTGACATGCTTTAGGCTGTTATATACTACATTATAACCGAGATGATGTTTTTAGATCCACAGATTTAGGTCGAAAATATGATAGTTTTTCTGAGAAGGTGCAGACAACGTTAACCCTCATATAAATTAAATGTATTCCATGGTGGAATCCTGCTTGCACAATCTAATCTATTCAATCTAACCTAATCATAGGCACAATCAATAGAATCAAAATCACTCACTTTAATTTTCTTGCCTTTCTGCTATTCCTCCCGTCTGAGAAAGATCACCAAAGTCATCAAAATCAGGTATTTAAACTCGAATTATCTCTCTTGCAAACTGACAGATTTAACACCTGCACCATATGATGTCTGACCGGACAATTGCTAATTTGTAAAAAAAAAAAGAGGGTCCTTTACGTCCTCACAGGAAATTTTCCTTTTAGGGACATGAGTTGATGATACGCTAAAAGAAGAAAAGGAGGGAAAGAAAAGGGCAAGACCAAGCAATCCCGACCGTGATATGACCCCGGCCCCGCTCTCCATGAATAAGGGAGGGGGGTGGGGCAATGAGAAATATACTCGGGGATAATTTTTCCTTTATATGCGTTGACTTCCTAGGGGAAGGACCATTAAAAACATGGATTTTTAATTCAATTTTAGTTTTGTTGAGAAAAAGATAAAACTCAGGACCACCTGTTAGAAGGTTTAAAAGTGACAACATTGTGAGAAAAATATAAAGAACATGCGCAAAACGTAATACTGATCTTCTATAGGGTAGTAACATTTGGATACATCATTTCATTGACGCACGCATGAGTTGCTATGCGGCATTTGTTAATTTTAAATAGGATAAAAAGATCTATCTGCGTTGTCCGTCGACCTCCCCGCCACTACAATAGTCGCAGGGGAGGCGACGTCACATTAGCAGTATTAACTGAGAGAGGAAACAGCTATCCTCTCGTTTATATAATCATGTTTTTATGTTTATTGTGTAATCCGAAAACAGGAGTTTAAAACCATCAGGGAAAAAAAAAGAAAAAAAAAACACGCACACGCCCGCGAGGTGGGGCAATGCCCTTCCCTCCCTGCGAGCTGTGTGTCCCCTTTGTTTAAGTTAATACCGTTGACAAATGACGATCATATATTTATGCTGGCTTTATTTTATTTTGCCCCCCATTTAGGGAGTCCAGAATTACAAGGGACTTACAGTGATTTTTTAATTGTGAGAATTTCCTCAGACGACAGATCTCTGCTCCCCGCGAGAGCGCTGAGGGCCATGAGATAGGTGTCTGGTTTAGGGACGGACACTTTATTTTTTGTCACAAAACAGTAGGTATCCGTTAATAAGTTGATGAGAGCCTCGGGGCTCTGCTTCTGCCTAGCAGTCACCATAGAGGTGAGGCAGAGCTCCAGGTAGCCTCTCAGGTCTTTTTCTTCTGGTTTTGGGGTTGTTATGAACACAAAGTCTCTGTGACTATCGACTTTTTTGAGGACTTTTGCTAATTTGCGAAACGAACTAACTTTATGTAGGCCACGACCTCTCAAAGGGGTGAGAACCGTGTCAGTGTATTAACCAATCATATGAACACCTTAATTGTCCGGCACGTGCGCTCTCAAAATCCACTGACCAATAGCCGACGAGAACGACATCACTGCAGGACGGTCAAGTCATGCAATCCAATTGGGCGGTGTTTATGATGCTCCCCGTGTCGACCACTGTTGCGTCTTCAAATGTCCAGTGTCAATTGTATTGGATGATTCTCAACGCCCAATACCAAACGCTTATAACTTTTATCAACGCAACTTTTAACTTGTACAGCCCCACTCCCGTCATCCTCCCGGCCCCACCCCCACACACCCAGCTTTTTCTTAGCATACAACCACCTCATGTCCCAAATAGAATCTTATTCTGGAGACACAAATAGAAATTTACATACATTCAACTCGTGGTCAAAACAACGTTTATGCTTGCGGCCATTGTCACCTAGGCGAGACCATGAAATCTTGGCGAAAAATGTTTAATATCTTTATTGTACAAAATAAAACAAACTAACAAAAACCGATTTTATCTGACAGAATATTATCAAGCTGTTCTCGCAACAACAACAACAACAACAACAACAACAACATCAACAACAACAACAACAACAACAACAACAACAACAACACCACCACTTCAGGGAGTTATTCCATGAAAAATGCATGGATGTATAATTTCTATTCGATTTTGTTTTCGCTGTGTACAAAAGGAAACAAACAAACTGACAATAACCGATTTTATCTTACAGAATATGATCATGCTGTTCTGGCAACAATAACAAAAACACTTAACAGAGTTATTCCATAAAATCGCATGGATGTATTATATATTTTCTATTCGGAAAAAAACCACCCGAATGTTATGCTTAAAGTATTCCCATACACGTTTTAGGATTGGACATGAAACGGTTACCGAAGGTGCTTTTCCTCAGGCCCGTACAGACACTTCGGCATGCTTGAATTCTTTGACATTCAACAAGGCTTGAGTCGGTTTCGTGTAATCCCTTTGCCTAATCAGTCAAATTATACAAGTCATAAAAAATGTTCCCGGCAGATATCAAACCATACGTGCAGAAGTATCGTCTGTTTCTCACGCGGGCTTAAAGCTTAATTATGATCAAAGCACTCTCTGAATGGTAACATGAAAGCACAGCTGTTTAATATTTTCCCACACACACACACACGCACACGTGCGCACGAGAAAACATAAGACTTTCATAAGTAATGTGATTGATCAACATGAAATAAACTTTTTTGTTGGCTTCTAGCGTGAAAAAGCGCGTGGGTGGCACGAACATTTTCATAATAATAAACATCACCTTTATCACAGACTTATATCCCATTTCGTGACACCTACCACTACTCCACTACATCAAAGGATTGTCTGTTGAGATAATCGAATGGTTCAAAACTTTCAAACCTGCGCGCATATTCTAAGCCGACTAACACATAATAGTCAAGGGCATCATAAAATGGTTCTCGGTGAAAACTTGACCGAGGGCCATTTTACGACGTCCTTGACTAGACAGTGTTTATGGCCAAACCAAGCACAACCCGAGTGTGTCAAGTATACTCATGTGCGTTGCTTCTTGGACAATGTAAAGAACACCGAAAGTACTTCGATGCCGTTCTCGAGTTACGTTGACTTTTACAAAGGTTGCAGCTGACACGGCTTACGTAATCCGGTTTCCTGGTCATGTGTGTGAAAAATGTGTCCATTAAAAGCATAATCTTTAATTCATATATTATTTCAAAAAAGATGTTAAAACTAAGGACCACCTTTTGTTAAAAACTTTAAGAGTGAAACGTTATGTGAAAAATAGAGAAACTGTGGCCTATTATGTGTTTTCGCCGGTAGGTGTCAATTGGCAGGCCAGGCACTTAATCACGCTTGACTCCCCTCCGCTTAAGCGGCAATCGTTTAGCAAGCGCCGGTGTCTGCTTCAAGAAAGCCCTTCACACCCAGATTAAGTGAGGGAACATCGAATAGTGACATTTTTCGATGTGATTTTTCGATTTCATAAACAACAATTTTGAAAAATAATATAAAAGAGATAAATATTTTGCAAATACCGTATCTGGGTGGTCTAAATCAGGCTACCATAACTGTCTCGTTGTATGCCTTTTTTTTCTTCCAAGTATATACAACTATTGCAACAACAATAAAGAGTTAAACAGGCAAGTGATATTTAATTTTGAAATGGAATACGCTTTAATTTAAAACAAAAGCACAACGAACAAGATGTTTTAATTTATTTCGCTCCAAGTCAAAATTTAGGCAAAACATCTAAATAGTTTTAAATGCGCATTTAGTCCGCTGTCGCACGGAGGAATGTAGGATTACCAAAACCGGCAAAATCAAAACTGGGCAAAACTTGATTTAAAAGAACGCCCCCCCCCCCCCCCCCTGTAGAATTTGCACTGCTAGATGCGTTGGCGGCATCCCATCCTGCCTCTCCCAACTTGCCGTATCCCAGTCTGCTTTACCCAATTTGCTGCATCCCGGCCTGCTGCTTTGTGTGTGTTAGTGCGTGTGTATTTGTGTTTGTGAGGCAGGGAAAGAGAGAGAGAGAGAGAGAGAGAGAGAGAGAGAGAAAGAGAGAGAGAGAAAATAGAGAGAGAGAGGGGGAGAGAGAGAGAAAGAGAGAGAGAGAGAGGGGGGAGAGAGAGAAAGGGAGAGAGAGAGAGAGAAAGAGAGAGAGAGAGAGAGAGACACACACACACATACACAGAGAAAGAGAGAGAGAGAGAGATGTCAACAAAATCAAGGAAAAGAAAAGCCTAACAAAGAATTTCAAGTGGCAGCCCAAATTTTCGACCTGTTGCCAGGCCTTCCTCAGCGGCGTTTAATTCTGCGAGACACCAATTCATGCATCAAGTACTAAGGCGTAAGCAACACAATACCATAGTTAATTCTGATACGAAACACAAAGCAAATATTTCAAAGATAAAATCTACAAGACTTGACTAAAATTAATGTAAAAAATCAACAAGAAGAAACAGAGGCGAAAACAGTATTTGACTTTCAATGTTTTTGCAGAGAACTTGTTTTTGGCAATAGTGGAAACTAACATGTTTTATGAACGTGTTTATGTTTTGCAATCTTGTTTTCTGATTTATCCATCTATATATTTATTTACCTATTTTCACTTTACTTATTTAGTTCCGATCAAATGATCCGCTGCAATAGCAGTTTGTAAATAAAATCAGCGATACAAAATGCCTCCGTTTCACTTAGATGGCGTATGGAAATAATTAATAACCTTATTTTATGATGGGTGACCTCATTGCAAATTGCTGACATTTAAAAAACGATATCAAAAATAGAGTTACTAGACGGAGCCCTTCGGGGCGTTTAGTCATGCTTGAGACATATATTCACATGTTTTGATAGAGTATGTCCTTATCTGCGACCAAAAGACAAATTGTTGCTTCAACAGTGCTTTGAGCGGATCATTAAGTATTGCACTTTCGCGTCTAATAACGTACGGTGTCTAAAATTAAATACGGCGAAGTGGTCTGAGCCTACAATGTTTAAATGTGTACACTACATTGGGTGTGCACGTTAAAGATCCCACGATTGACAAAAGGGTCTTTCCTGGCAAAATTGCTTAGGCACAGTTAATAATTGTCTACCTATACCCGTGTGACTTGGAATAATAGGCCGGGAAAGGTAAATATGCGCCGAAATGGCTGCAATCTACTGGCCGTATAAAATTTCATCTCACACGGCATCACTGCAGAGCGCCTAGAACTGTACCCACGGAATATGCGCGATATATGATTGATTGAAATGTTTGATTGCATAACTTCTAAAAACTAGTTCCATGGTCTCATCCCTCCCCCCATCTACCCCCCCCCCCCTCATCCCCTATTTTGTTTTAAATCTTTTTTCTTTTCTTTTCTTGCTCCTCTTACAGTATCACGGTAAATGTTCCCAAATAGATCCTAGTTACCTCAGAGGGGTACATCACGAAGCGTCCCGGTGCCGAAGCGTCCCGGTACCGAAGCGTCCCACTATAACGCGTCACAGGGGTACCGGGACGCTTTGGTACCGGGACGCTTCGGGACGCTCCCGCGCAGTAGGGCACGAAGCGTCCCGGTACCGAAGCGTCCCGGTGCCGAAGCGTCCCGGTACCAGTCACCACGCACATCCTCGGCTCGCATGCCAATGTAATTTATAAAGCAAAGGGAATGCCTGTAATTCACACAGAGCAATCACTTGGTCTTAAACGTGCACAAGACAAAAACTGTCATACTGGGGGAGCGAGCCAGTCTGAAGAGTACTCGGGTCCAGCGCGAGCGTTTTTTATTACCCAAATGAACCCAAACAAACCCAAATTAACCCAAATGATACAATTTAAAAGTCGGAGGCAGAACTGAAAAGACTTTTTCCGACGCTCACGCTTAGTGAAGCCAGAAAGCGCGCGTGTGTGATAACAGACATATCCCTCTTGTGAACGGAAGCCTCCGGACTTTTCCCCCGAACTTGTCCACACGGGTACAGTATTTCTAAATTGGTGTAATGTGAGTACAGATCTAAAGTAAAGTTGGGGAAAAGTTGGGCAAAAAGTGATTTTTTTTTTACCGAAAGCAAATCAAGGTCTGTGCAAAATTAAAAAAATCAGTGAAGTTAAGGTCAAATCAAGGTCAAGATTAAATTTAAAAAAAAAATATGGTTAGTCAAGTCAAGATCAAATCAAGGTCAACAAGGGCGGATCTGGGGGGGGGTTACACGGGTTACGTAACCCCCCCCCCCCACCCCCCCAAAAAAGAGGTAATTTATTGGCTCAGGATGCACCAGATAGCTCTATTTCTCTTCTTTGGATAAAAAAAAATTCCGGGGGGGCATGCCCCCGGACCCCCCTAGAGGCTTAGGCGCCGTCAACTTGTATCTTCGTTTAACTTGTATCTTGGTCAAGGTTTAAAAAAAAAAAAGTCTAAGTCCTGTGACGCGTTATAGTGGGACGCTTCGGTACCGGGACGCTTTGGTACCGGGACGCTTTGGTACCGGGACGCTTTGGTACCGGGACGCTTTGGTACCGGGACGCTTCGGTACCGGGACGCTTCGGTACCGGGACGCTTTGGTACCGGGACATTCGGTACCGGGACGCTTTGGTACCGGGACGCTTCGGGGTGTCCCCCCTCAGAGGACGTTAATCCCCAAAGTCAGCCAGTCAGTCAGTCATTAAAGGCAAAAGCGAGGTAACGCACAACTGGGTCCGACCAGTAAAGCCGTCGCTGCCTGTGTGACAACCACCATAAAAATCTACCACAGCGGGAAACTTTCAAGTTAAGTATTTTCAACCATCATGTGCCCACATTCAACTTTACAATCAAAGGATGTCTGTTGAGATAATCGAATGGATCAAAACTTTTAAACCTGCGCGCATATTCTAAGCCGACTAACACATAATTGTTAAAGACATCATAAAATGGTCCTCGGTGAAAACTTGACCGAGGGCCATTTTACGACGTCCTTGACTCGAGTGTGTGACGTATTCTCATATGCGCTGCTTCTTGGGCAAGGTAAAGAACACCACTACTTCAATGCCGTTCTCGAGCTACGCTGACTTTTACAAAGGGTACAGCTGACACGATATGATATGTTTGGATTAAAAACACGCTCAGAAAGTTAAACCAAAGAGAGGTACAGAAAAGCGTGCTATCCTTCTTAGCGCAACTACTACCCCGCTCTTCTTGTCAATTTCACTGCCTTTGCCATGAGCGGTGGACTGACGATGCTACGAGTATACGGTCTTGCTGAAAAATGGCAGCTACTTGACTAAATATTGTATTTTCGCCTTACGCGACTTGTTTCTGTATTGCTGCGGTTCGCCAATTGAAAAACTCAGCGTAACACCTGCAGCGTACAGGCAGGGTTGGTAAGCCATGCATTGTGCAGACGCTATAGATCATGTGTTTATTGCTCTGGGATGACAGTCACTGTGCTAAGTGCGACAGAAAAACCCATTAGCCAAACAGACAGCGGGATTACAGGGTCTTCGTACAATGTCGTTTGGGTTCACAGGGTCATCCGGTGCACTTTTACCCCCGTGCTTTTCTTCAGTGTTGGGATCTTGGGTTACAAAAAAACTCAAAGCAGCGTTTCTACTTATTTACAGCGCTTCGACAAAAACAGAAGTTTTGACTAAATATTTTAACGTCGAGGGGGAATCGAAACGAGGGTAGTGGTGTATGTGCGTGTGTGCGTGCGTGTGTGCGTGTGTGTGTGTGTGTGTGTAGAGCGATTCAGACTAAACTACTGGACCGATCTTTATGAAATTTGACATGAGAGTTCCTGGGTATGAAATCCCCGAACGTTTTTTTCATTTTTTTGATAAATGTCTTTGATGACGTCATATCCGGCTTTTCGTGAAAGTTGAGGCGGCACTGTCACGCCCTCATTTTTCAACCAAATTGGTTGAAATTTTGGTCAAGTAATCTTCGACGAAGCCCGGACTTCGGTATTGCATTTCAGCTTGGTGGCTTAAAAATTAATTAATGACTTTGGTCATTAAAAATCTGAAAATTGTAAAAAAAAATAAAAATTTATAAAACGATCCAAATTTACGTTTATCTTATTCTCCATCATTTGCTGATTCCAAAAACATATAAATATGTTATATTCGGATTAAAAACAAGCTCTGAAAATTAAATATATACAAATTATTATCAAATTTTTTTTTTCGAAATCAATTTAAAAACACTTTCATCTTATTCCTTGTCGGTTCCTGATTCCAAAAATATATAGATAGGATATGTTTGGATTAAAAACACGCTAAGAAAGTTAAAACGAAGAGAGGTACAGAAAAGCGTGCTATCCTTCTCAGCGCAACGAATACCCCGCTCTTCTTGTCAATTCCACGGGCACTGCCTTTGCCACGGGCGGTGGAGTGACGATGCTACGAGTATACGGTCTTGCTGCGTTGCGTTGCGTTCAGTTTCATTCTGTGAGTTCGACAGCTACTTGACTAAATATTGTATTTTCGCCTTACGCGACTTGTTTATATTTAGTCAAGTTTTGACTAAATATTTTAACGTCGAGGGGGAATCGAAACGAGGGTCGTGGTGTATGTGCGTGTGTCTGTGTGTCTGTGTGTGTGTGTGTGTGTGTGTGTAGAGCGATTCAGACTAAACTACTGGACCGATCTTTATGAAATTTGACATGAGAGTTCCTGGGTATGAAATCCCCGAACGTTTTTTTCATTTTTTTGATAAATGTCTTTGATGACGTCATATCCGGCTTTTCGTGAAAGTTGAGGCGGCACTGTCACGCCCTCATTTTTCAACCAAATTGGTTGAAATTTTGGTCAAGTAATCTTCGACGAAGCCCGGACTTCGGTATTGCATTTCAGCTTGGTGGCTTAAAAATTAATTAATGACTTTGTTCATTAAAAATCTGAAAATTGTAAAAAAAAAATAACAATTTATAAAACGATCCAAATTTACGTTTATCTTATTCTCCATCATTTGCTGATTCCAAAAACATATAAATATGTTATATTCGGATTAAAAACAAGCTCTGAAAATTAAATATATACAAATTATTATCAAAATTAAATTGTCCAAATCAATTTAAAAACACTTTCATCTTATTCCTTGTCGGTTCCTGATTCCAAAAACATATAGATATGATATGTTTGGATTAAAAACACGCTCAGAAAGTTAAACCAAAGAGAGGTGCAGAAAAGCGTGCTATCCTTCTTAGCGCAACTACTACCCCGCTCTTCTTGTCAATTCCACGGGCACTGCCTTTGCCACGGGCGGTGGAGTGACGATGCTACGAGTATACGGTCTTGCTGCGTTGCGTTGCGTTCAGTTTCATTCTGTGAGTTCGACAGCTACTTGACTAAATATTGTATTTTCGCCTTACGCGACTTGTTTTTATATTTAGTCAAGTTTTGACTAAATATTTTAACATCGAGGGGGAATCGAAACGAGGGTCGTGGTGTATGTGCGTGCGTGCGTGTGTGTGTGTGTGTGTGTAGAGCGATTCAGACTAAACTACTGGACCGATCTTTATGAAATTTGACATGAGAGTTCCTGGGTATGAAATCCCCGAACGTTTTTTTCATTTTTTGGATAAATGTCTTTGATGACGTCATATCCGGCTTTTCGTGAAAGTTGAGGCGGCACTGTCACGCCCTCATTTTTCAACCAAATTGGTTGAAATTTTGGTCAAGTACTCTTCGACGAAGCCCGGGGTTCGGTATTGCATTTCAGCTTGGTGGCTTAAAAATTAATTAATGACTTTGGTCATTAAAAATCTGAAAATTGTAAAAAAAAATAAAAATTTATAAAACGATCCAAATTTACGTTTATCTTATTCTCCATCATTTGCTGATTCCAAAAACATATAAATATGTTATATTCGGATTAAAAACAAGCTCTGAAAATTAAATATATACAAATTATTATCAAAACTTTTTTTTCGAAATCAATTTTAAAACACTTTCATCTTATTTCTTGTCGGTTCCTGATTCCAAAAATATATAGATATGATATGTTTGGATTAAAAACACGCTCAGAAAGTTAAAACGAAGAGAGGTACAGAAAAGCGTGCTATCCTTCTCAGCGCAACGAATACCCCGCTCTTCTTGTCAATTCCACGTGCACTGCCTTTGCCACGGGCGGTGGAGTGACGATGCTACGAGTATACGGTCTTGCTGCGTTGCGTTGCGTTCAGTTTCATTCTGTGAGTTCGACAGCTACTTGACTAAATATTGTATTTTCGCCTTACGCGACTTGTTTATATTTAGTCAAGTTTTGACTAAATATTTTAACATCGAGGGGGAATCGAAACGAGGGTCGTGGTGTATGTGCGTGTGTGCGTGTGTGCGTGTGTGTGTGTGCGTGTGTGTGTGAAGAGCGATTCAGACTAAACTACTGGACCGATCTTTATGAAATTTGACATGAGTGTTCCTGGGTATGAAATCCCCGAACGTTTTTTTCATTTTTTGGATAAATGTCTTTGATGACGTCATATCCGGCTTTTCGTGAAAGTTGAGGCGGCACTGTCACGCCCTCATTTTTCAACCAAATTGGTTGAAATTTTGGTCAAGTAATCTTCGACAAAGCCCGGGGTTCGGTATTGCATTTCAGCTTGGTGGCTTAAAAATTAATTAATGACTTTGGTCATTAAAAATCTGAAAATTGTAAAAAAAAAAAAAATTTATAAAACGATCCAAATTTACGTTTATCTTATTTTCCATCATTTGCTGATTCCAAAAACATATAAATATGTTATATTCGGATTAAAAACAAGCTCTGAAAATTAAATATATAAAAATTATTATCAAAATTAAATTGTCCAAATCAATTTAAAAACACTTTCATCTTATTCCTTGTCGGTTCCTGATTTCAAAAACATATAGATATGATATGTTTGTTAACTAAGAAACCTAGCGAGCTATCTGTTATACACATAAATGCTAGAAGTATCAGAAACAAATTAGATATAATAGAAACAGAGACTAGTACCCACGATATTATAACGATCTCAGAGACATGGCTTTCGGAGACCACGTCTAACGACGACATTCATCTTGAAGGTTATCACCCCCCAATTCGTAAAGACAGACCTAACGACCCCCACGGCGGGGTAGCAGTATACGTGAAAAACACTCTTGTGTGCAAACCAAGGCATGACCTTCTGATCCCCCAGCTTGAGGCCGTATGGGTTGAAACTAGATTAAACCAGGATACGTTGTTAATAGGTACATTTTATAGGCCGCCTAACTCTAATGTAGAATACTGGAAACTCATCGATCAGTCAATTAAAAATGTCGCCGCTTCAGAGCATATGTTTATTATTCTTGGTGATTTCAATTCAGATTTTACAAACAACCCGTCGCAGCATCTTCTTGATATTATCACTCTAAACAGTCTACAACAACTAGTTACACTTCCGACCCGCGTTACAGAAACAACATCGTCATGCATTGACCTTATTCTTACCTCGAGTGTAGACATCGTGCAAAGCATTAACGTTCTACCCCCTATTTGCAGCGACCATTCTGTGCCATGTGCGACAATTAAGAAACACATACATAAAACTCCTGCATCCAAAAGAACAATATTTAACTATTCCAAATTAAACAAAGAAAAATTCCTTACCGAACTGAGGAAAATCGACTGGATGAGCATTGCAACGCTACACACTGTCAACGAAGCAGCCAGGTCATTTTCCGAAAAGCTGTTAAGTGTCGCAAGACTATGCATGCCAGTAAAGACAATAACTGTTCGCGATCAAGACGCACCATGGATGACAGAGGAAATTATAAAACTACGCGACAAAAAAAGATCAGTTCACGATACAGCAGTGCGACTAAACACACCTGAGGCCTGGGAACACTTTCGTATGACTCGCAATAATTATACTGACACAATTCGAAATCGGAAATTAGAATATATAAAAGAATTAGACAAAAAAGTATCCAGTGGAGATAACTTTGGTACTAAAAATTGGTGGAAACTAGTTAAATCATTCTTATCAAAGAAAGGATCAAACCCCAATGAAATTCCTCCTTTGACGTCAAACGGAACAACCTACTATACTAACCTAGAAAAAGCAAACTTGTTCAACGACTTCTTTATCCAACAGTCCATTGTCGAAGACGATATGTCAGCCATTCCTGAAGTACCAAGGCTTCCTTGCAGAATAAACACTCTCACACTTTCAGTCGAAGAAGTTATAAATACGATTAACAAACTAGACAAAACAAAAGCAGTCGGTCCAGACGAAATCCACAATAGAATTTTAATTGAGAGCTGCGAAGTGATTTGTGACAGCCTAACTGCACTGTTTAATCGGTCTTTACGTGAAGGACTTTTTCCGTCAGTTTGGAAAATAGCCCACGTTTCACCAGTTCATAAAAAGGGAAACAAAGATACATGTAGTAATTATCGTCCAATCTCCCTCCTAAGCTGTGTTGGCAAAACACTAGAGAAATGCATACAAATTCATGTCTTTGACTACTTAACACAAAACAATATCATTACAGAGTCGCAGTCCGGTTTCATCCCTGGAGACTCAACTGTTTACCAGCTTCTTACAATATACAATGACATATGCAAATCACTCGATAATAGAATAACTACCCAAGCAATCTTCTTTGATATATCCAAAGCATTCGATAGAGTTTGGCACCGGGGCTTATTGCATAAACTCGAAGCCGTTGGAATTAATGGGCCATTATTAAACTGGTTTACAGACTACCTAACAGATCGAAAGCAAGCAGTTGTATTAAAAGGCAGTAAATCAACTTATCTTCCAGTAGTAGCGGGAGTTCCTCAAGGATCAGTGCTTGGACCTTTGCTTTTCCTAATTTATGTAAACGACATTGTACGTGACATAGAATCTACGATTAAGCTTTTTGCTGACGACACTAGCATGTACTTGTCTTTAGCCAATCACAACATCCGTGCCGAAATTTTAAACTCAGATCTTGAAAAAATTGTAAATTGGGCAGAAACATGGAAGGTAGCATTTAACCATGCAAAAACTGAATTGGTGAACTTTTGTACACAAAGAACCCCTGATATCGCAGATCTAAACTTTGGCAATACCATCCTTGAAAGTTCCCAAAATCACAAACACTTAGGAATAATAATACAAAACAACTGTAAATGGGATGAACATATAAAATCTCTTGTTGCAAAGTGCAGAACTCTCGTAGCTTGCTTGCGTACATACAAATATAGACTGAGCCGAAAATCATTGGAAATTATGTTTAAATCCTTCATTCTACCACACTTTGATTATTGCGACATAATATGGGACAATTGTAGCAAAACCCTAACAGATGAACTCGAAAAGTTAAACCTAGATGCAATACGAACAATCATCGGAGCTGTCCGCGGAACCAGTCACTTTAAGCTTTACGGAGAATCTGGACTCCAATCATTATCTGAAAGGCGTAACCGGCATAAACTAACAATGTTCCATAAAATTATTCACGACAAGACCCCCCCATACCTACAAGCAGCACTCCCACCTCTCGTAGCAGCCAACAACCCCTACCACAGACGCCGCCCCTTAGAACGAAGTATACCCCCACATCGAACAGAAACGTACAAAACATCCTTTTTTCCTTCGACAACAGTACTCTGGAACCAACTACCTGAACAAATACAGTTAACTGACTCCCTCGGGGAATTTAAACATTACTTAACAAAAGACGACACACAAATTCCCGTTTACTTCTACAGTGGCAGTCGACAAACACAAATAATCCACACAAAAATTAGACTTAATATTAGTGATCTAAAGAAAGACTTAGTTGAGCGACACCTTGCGGAAAACAGCGTATGCGACTGTGGTGATGGAACAGAAACTGCAACACACTTCTTACTAGAATGCCGTTTACACTTAGCTGCAAGAAACAACACAATCAACAAACTAACCAACAACCTCATACACACAGATATTCTACTTCATGGAAACCCCTCCTTGCAAACAAAAATTAACAAAAAAATCTTTTTAACAGTGCAGGAATTTATTGGACAGTCCGGCCGTTTCGAACAGATAAACATGTAAAGTGAAAGCAAAATCGACACGTCTACTCGTCTCTCTCTCTCTCTCTCTCTTTCTCTCTCTCTCTCTCTCTCTCTCTCTCTCTCTCTCTCTCTCTCTCTCTCTCTCCCTCTTTCTCTCTCTCTCTCTCACTCTCCCCCTCTCTCCCCCTCCCTCCCTCCCTCTCTCCCTCCCTATCTCTTACTCGCAAACACCATAAATATTATATTATGTATTCCCAAACGGATTTTTGTTTTGATGTACAATTTTCATTCAATTTTCTTTTCATGTTTGCAAGCTTTTCATTTAAACTGTACAATAGCCGCCATTTATATTATATGTACTTTTCTAGAAATAGTGAACACCACTATAAGCATTATGCTTGTTGTTGTTTACTCAATATGCGTTTTTTGTAAATAATGCACAAACGTTAAATAAAACAGTTTAAACCATATGTTTGGATTAAAAACACGCTCAGAAAGTTAAACCAAAGAGAGGTACAGAAAAGCGTGCTATCCTTCTTAGCGCAACTACTACCCCGCTCTTCTTGTCAATTTCACTGCCTTTGCCATGAGCGGTGGACTGACGATGCTACGAGTATACGGTCTTGCTGAAAAATGGCAGCTACTTGACTAAATATTGTATTTTCGCCTTACGCGACTTGTTTCTGTATTGCTGCGGTTCGCCAATTGAAAAACTCAGCGTAACACCTGCAGCGTACAGGCAGGGTTGGTAAGCCATGCATTGTGCAGACGCTATAGATCATGTGTTTATTGCTCTGGGATGACAGTCACTGTGCTAAGTGCGACAGAAAAACCCATTAGCCAAACAGACAGCGGGATTACAGGGTCTTCGTACAATGTCGTTTGGGTTCACAGGGTCATCCGGTGCACTTTTACCCCCGTGCTTTTCTTCAGTGTTGGGATCTTGGGTTACAAAAAAACTCAAAGCAGCGTTTCTACTTATTTACAGCGCTTCGACAAAAACAGAAGCTTTCTTCAGTGCCGCCAGACCTCCACCCGAGTATGGCTGTTTTTATATTTAGTCAAGTTTTGACTAAATATTTTAACATCGAGGGGGAATCGAAACGAGGGTCGTGGTGTATGTGCGTGTGTGCGTGCGTGTGTGCGTGTGTGTGTGTGTGTGTGTGTAGAGCGATTCAGACTAAACTACTGGACCGATCTTTATGAAATTTGACATGAGAGTTCCTGGGTATGAAATCCCCGAACGTTTTTTTCATTTTTTTGATAAATGTCTTTGATGACGTCATATCCGGCTTTTCGTGAAAGTTGAGGCGGCACTGTCACGCCCTCATTTTTCAACCAAATTGGTTGAAATTTTGGTCAAGTAATCTTCGACGAAGCCCGGACTTCGGTATTGCATTTCAGCTTGGTGGCTTAAAAATTAATTAATGACTTTGGTCATTAAATATCTGAAAATTGTATAAAAAAATAAAAATTTATAAAACGATCCAAATTTACGTTTATCTTATTCTCCATCATTTGCTGATTCCAAAAACATATAAATATGTTATATTCGGATTAAAAACAAGCTCTGAAAATTAAATATATACAAATTATTATCAAATTTTTTTTTCCGAAATCAATTTAAAAACACTTTCATCTTATTCCTTGTCGGTTCCTGATTCCAAAAATATATAGATAGGATATGTTTGGATTAAAAACACGCTCAGAAAGTTAAAACGAAGAGAGGTACAGAAAAGCGTGCTATCCTTCTCAGCGCAACGAATACCCCGCTCTTCTTGTCAATTCCACGGGCACTGCCTTTGCCACGGGCGGTGGAGTGACGATGCTACGAGTATACGGTCTTGCTGCGTTGCGTTGCGTTCAGTTTCATTCTGTGAGTTCGACAGCTACTTGACTAAATATTGTATTTTCGCCTTACGCGACTTGTTTATATTTAGTCAAGTTTTGACTAAATATTTTAACGTCGAGGGGGAATCGAAACGAGGGTCGTGGTGTATGTGCGGGTGTCTGTGTGTCTGTGTGTGTGTGTGTGTAGAGCGATTCAGACTAAACTACTGGACCGATCTTTATGAAATTTGACATGAGAGTTCCTGGGTATGAAATCCCCGAACGTTTTTTTCATTTTTTTGATAAATGTCTTTGATGACGTCATATCCGGCTTTTCGTGAAAGTTGAGGCGGCACTTTCACGCCCTCATTTTTCAACCAAATTGGTTGAAATTTTGGTCAAGTAATCTTCGACAAAGCCCGGACTTCGGTATTGCATTTCAGCTTGGTGGCTTAAAAATTAATTAATGACTTTGTTCATTAAAAATCTGAAAATTGTAAAAAAAAATAACAATTTATAAAACGATCCAAATTTACGTTTATCTTATTCTCCATCATTTGCTGATTCCAAAAACATATAAATATGTTATATTCGGATTAAAAACAAGCTCTGAAAATTAAATATATACAAATTATTATCAAAATTAAATTGTCCAAATCAATTTAAAAACACTTTCATCTTATTCCTTGTCGGTTCCTGATTCCAAAAACATATAGATATGATATGTTTGGTTTAAAAACACGCTCAGAAAGTTAAACCAAAGAGAGGTGCAGAAAAGCGTGCTATCCTTCTTAGCGCAACTACTACCCCGCTCTTCTTGTCAATTTCACTGCCTTTGCCATGAGCGGTGGACTGACGATGCTACGAGTATACGGTCTTGCTGAAAAATGGCAATGCGTTCAGTTTCATTCTGTGAGTTCGACAGCTACTTGACTAAATATTGTATTTTCGCCTTACGCGACTTGTTTACATTTAGTCAAGTTTTGACTGACGAAATGTTTTAACGTAGAGGGGGAATCGAGACGAGGGTCGTGGTGTAGTGTGTGTGTGTGTCTGTCTGTGCGTGTGTGTGTGTGTGTGTAGAGCGATTCAGACTAAACTACTGGACCGATCTTTATGAAATTTTACATGAGAGTTCCTGGGAATGATATCCCCGGACGTTTTTTCGTTTTTTTGATAAATGTCTTTGATGACGTCATATCCGGCTTTTTGTAAAAGTTGAGGCGGCACTGTCACACCCTTTTTTTTCTCAATAAAATTGATTGAAATTTTGGCCAAGCAATCTTTGACGAAGGCCGGACTTCGGTATTGCATTTCAGCTTGGTGGCTTAAAAATTAATTAATGACTTTGGTCATTAAAAATCTGAAAATTGTAAAAAAAAATTTTTTAATAAAACGATCCAAATTTACGTTCATTTTATTCTTCATCATTTCCTGATTCCAAAAACATATAAATATGTTATATTTGAATGAAAAACAATTAACAAGCTCTGAAAATTAAAAATTAAAAAATTTAATCAATGAAATCAATTTAAAAACCCTTTCATCGTATTCCTTGTCGGTTCCTGATTCCAAAAACATATAGATATGATATGTTTGGATTAAAAACACGCTCAGAAAGTTAAAACGAAGAGAGGTACAGTAAAGCGTGCTACGAAGCACAGCGCAACCGCTACCGCGCCAAACAGGCTCGTCACTTTCACTGCCTTTTGCACGAGCGGCGGACTACGTTCAGTTTCATTCTGTGAGTTCCACAGCTTGACTAAATGTAGTAATTTCGCCTTACGCGACTTGTTTCTTTTCTTTTCTTGCTCCTCTTACAGTATCACAGTAAATGTTCCCAAATAGATCCTAGTTACCTAAGAGGACGTTAATCCCCAAAGTCAGCCAGTCAGTCAGTCATTAAAGGCAAAAGCGAGGTAACGCACAACTGGGTCCGACCAGTAAAGCCGTCGCTGCCTGTGTGACAACCACCATAAAAATCTACCACAGCGGGAAACTTTCAAGTTAAGTATTTTCAACCATCATGTGCCCGCATTCAACTTTACAATCAAAGGATGTCTGTTGAGATAATCGAATGGATCAAAACTTTGAAACCTGCGCGCATATTCTAAGCCGACTAACACATAATTGTTAAGGACATCATAAAATGGTTCTCGGTAAAAACTTGACCGAGGGCCATTTTACGACGTCCTTGACTCGAGTGTGCGCTGCTTCCTGGGCAAGGTAAAGAACACCGAAAATACTTCAATGCCGTTCTCGAGCTACGCTGACTTTTACAAAGGGTACAGCTGACACGGCTTACGTAATCTGGTTTCCTGGTCATTTGTGTGAAAAATCTGTCCGACAAAGAAGAAGAAGAAGAAGTGCGCGCAGAGAGAGAGAGAGAGAGAGAGAGAGAGAGAGAGAGAGAGAGAGAGAGAGAGAGAGAGAGAGAGAGAGACAGACAGACAGACAGACAGACAGACAGACAGACAGACAGACAGACAGACTTTCCGCTCTCGTTAAAATGTCAGTCGATACTGGAATGAATGTTGAAACATTGTAAACCTAAAAAAAAAATTAATAATAATATTAAAATTAAACATTCATACGAGTTACTATCTGTGACAAGGACGCATAAGAAGTACAGCAACTAAATATTAATCCGCTTACCCATTGCTCCTCTTCGCACTTCGGCCTGTGAGTCGTCCTTTTCCTGAGTACTTGCACACAAGTTTTGCGTATGCATACTTCAGTTCGTCTGGAAAAGGCTGTTTTGAATTCTTGTTCGCAAGTTGAACAGCACGACTGTATTTGACCACGTACACCAAATCGTTCTTTCTGGAAAAGTCTGCCAGCCGTTCGGTAAGATCATTCCAACTTCTGAATGTTTTCCCCAACTGTCATTTGTGCCATTTCTCAGCGATTGATCAACGGTGTGGTTATTATGGATGTAGTGAGTGTCGAATTGTGAGAATGCACAGTTCTGTCCGCCAAGTGGTTTTAAACACTGCGCGTATTTGCACCAAGTAATAACGTGTCACATCAAAATAGTTCTTTACCTGTCAGATAGTTTAGCGCCAAAAACATGAACCAATGATAGCCCATGGATTAGTAAGTCATATGATGTTGGGGCGGGGCCAATGAACTAATGTCAACACAGTAAGTATCAACCAATGTTTGGCTCCGCCCCCACATCACGTGGACTGGGTGGCCGAGTGGTAACGCACTTGCGCTCGGAAGCGAGAGGTTGCGAGTTCGACCCTGGGTCAGGGCGTTAGCAATTTTCTCCCCCCTTTCCTAACCTAGGTGGTGGGTTCAAGTGCTAGTCTTTCGGATGAGACGAAAAACCGAGGTCCCTTCGTGTACACTACATTGGGGTGTGCACGTTAAAGATCCCACGATTGACAAAAGGGTCTTTCCTGGCAAAATTGTATAGGCATAGATAAAATAACAATGTCCACCAAAATACCCGTGTGACTTGGAATAATAGGCCGTGAAAAGTAGGATATGCGCCGAAATGGCTGCGATCTGCTGGTCGATGTGAATGCATGATGTATTGTGTAAAAAATTCCATCTCACACGGCATAAATAGATCCCTGCGCCTTGAGTCCGAGTCTGGAGATACGCGCGCGATAGAAGACTTCATATATATAATCACGTGACCCATAAACCCATCGCCTGTAATTAGATCATACTATTACCGCTTCAGTTCTGAGACATCCTGCTTGCTGGCGCGCGCGCAGAGAAAAAAATTCCCTCTTTATCTTCACTTCTGATGCTCATCCTATTGTTGTTGGCACTCGGGTTTGTTTGTTTGTTTGCTTAACGCCCAGCCGACCACGAAGGGCCATATCAGGGCGGTGCTGCTTTTGACATATAACGTGCGCCACACACAAGACAGAAGTCGCAGCACAGGCTTCATGTCTCACCCAGTCACATTATTCTGACACCTGACCAACCAGTCCTAGCACTAACCCCATTATGCCAGACGCCAGGCGGAACAGCCACTAGATTGCCAATTTTAAAGTCTAAGGTATGACCCGGCCGGGGTTCGAACCCACGACCTCCCGATCACGGGGCGGACGCCTTACCACGAGGATTGGGACTCGGGTAACAGGGAGCGAAGGGCAGTGCCCCACCTAGTGATCGAGTGCCACAACCCAGACTTTTCCCTTAATATATATATATAGGTTTTAAACTCCTGCTTCCGGATTATACAAAACACATTAAAACATGTATTAAACAATGACGACTGCACGTGAGAGGGAACAATAAAGAGACCAAAAAGCAATGTACTCACGTTAAAATGACGAACACGGAACGAATAACAGCGACGTTTCGACCTAAGGGTCTTCTTCAGGCACAAAAACACAAAAATACACACACAAAAAAGAAGAAGAAAGACGATAGAACAAATGAAGAGAAGAATAACTGACAAAACAACTGCACTGCACAAACCGACAAATGTGACCCTCCACCACGGAATGAGTCGCATGTCACCTTTGCATGATTTTCATATTTTTACATTTTCCAAAAG
Source organism: Littorina saxatilis (assembly GCF_037325665.1). Classification (NCBI taxonomy): domain Eukaryota; kingdom Metazoa; phylum Mollusca; class Gastropoda; order Littorinimorpha; family Littorinidae; genus Littorina; species Littorina saxatilis. The sequence goes on from NW_027128481.1 coordinate 88,942, forward strand.
AGTTTGTTATGCTCTATCCAGTGGTGAAAACCGTTTTAGAAAAGAGCGGAAACTGTTTGAGTTATACGCCTGTGACTAAGGTGACCCTCACACTGTTACCATACACTCTCCGGACTTATATCAAGCCTAGCGCAGAACCGCGCGAGGTGACATGCGACTCATTTCGTGGTGGAGGGTCACAAATGACAAAGACTGTCTTTGTCATTTGTTGGTTTGTGCAGTGCAGTTGTTTTGTCAGTTATTCTTCTCTTCATTTGTTCTATCGTCTTTCTTCTTTTTTGTGTGTGTATTTTTGTGTTTTTGTGCCTGAAGAAGACCCTTAATTAGGTCGAAACGTCGCTGTTATTCGTTCCGTGTTCGTCATTTTAACGTGAGTACATTGCTTTTTGGTCTCTACATTAAAACATAATTACATTAACGAGAGGATAGCTGTTTTCTCTCAATTTTACTTCCCTATAGGTCAGTATTACGTGTTTGCGCATGTTCTTTATATTTTTTCTTACAATGTTGTCACTTTTAAACCTTTTAACAGGTGGTCCCGAGTTTTATCATTTTTTAACGAAACTATAATTGAATTAAAGTCCATGTTTTTAATGGTCCTTCCCTTAGGAAGTCAACGTATATAAAGGAAATATTATTAATACTCCTCTTACAAGGACCTTAACATATATCTCTTATTGCCCCCCCCCCCCTCCCGTACTCATGGAGAGTGGGTCCTGGGTCCTATCACGGTCGGGCTTGCTTGATCTTGCCCTTTTCTTTTCCTCCTCTATTTTTTTTTATCATATTACCCCAGTCCTGTCCGAGGCCAACAATCTATGCCTGTAGGACGTTAATATATCTTGTAAGTAACTGCGCTGGCTGCAAAATTCCTCAAACGGGAGGTGATTTTAGACAGGCAAGGCACTGGTTTTCCCTTGAGACATGAGAAAATGACTTCTTTTTTTTTATTTTTGAGTCACTTGAGAAAAAGTGACTCTATGTAATCGGTCAGTGTTAGTCTGTCCGGCCGGCCGTCCGGCCGGCCGGCCGTCCGTAGACACCACCTTAACGTTGGACTTTTCTCGGAAACTATCAAAGCGATCGGGCTCATATTTTGTTTAGTCGTGACCTCCAATGACCTCTACACTTTAACGATGGTTTCGTTGACCTTTGACCTTTTTCAAGGTCACAGGTCAGCGTCAAAGGAAAAATTAGACATTTTATATCTTTGACAAAGTTCATCGGATGTGATTGAAACTTTGTAGGATTATTCTTTACATCAAAGTATTTACATCTGTAGCCTTTTACGAACGTTATCAGAAAAACAAGGGAGATAACTAGCCTTTTCTGTTCGGCAACACACAACTTAACGTTGGGCTTTTCTCGGAAACTATAAAAGTGACCGGGCTCAAATTTTATGTGAACGTGACTCATTGTGTTGTGAATAGCAATTTCTTCCTGTCCATCTGATGCCTCATATAATATTCAGAACTGCGAAAGTGACTCGATCGAGCGTTTGCTCTTCTTGTTCTCTGATGGATTGGCTCGCTAATTAAGAATGATAACCACAATAATTTAGAAAAAGAACAGTTTAAACTCTGATGTCATCGTAACACCCAGGGACATGTCTATACTAGTTTTACCGCGCTGGCGTCAAACAACACTTTTCATCTCAAACTCCTTACGACCAGACAAAATATATTCATGTCCTATAGGCATGTATTGTTAGCCTTTTAAGAACATGATCTGGGTTATAGGAAAAAAAACACCGAACGAACGAAAATTAAGGGGCTTAAATTAAGGTCTAAATTGCCTATTATTGGTTTATACGATAGTTAAAAAAAAATTTAAAAAATTTAAAAAAAATCGGGAGCTGGTTAAAAACAGAAGGATGACGGGAGTGGGGGTGATAAGATATTTAAAAATATCTGTTAAGATTGGATAAAATTGAGTACTTTGTATCACCTTGGTATAAGTGGGGTCCACATACGTAATCTGGGGGGATGGGACGATAAAATCGAGTGTTTATTTCATCCCAATGATGTTAAAAGTTATACAATCAGAGCCACATTTGGTTTACAAACAGTCAGACAGAGACTTAAAGTTTAGTGAAGAGCGGCTCTGTAGTTTCTGTCTTCTGCGTTGTGAAGAAAAACCGGCTTCGGAGGCAAACGCTTTTCCACCACGCCACAATCCTTACAACATTTTTGCGTGAAAACTGTCTGTCTGTCTGTCTGTCTGTCTGTCTGTCTGTCTCTCTCTCTCCCTCTCTCTCTCTCCCTCCCTTATGTGCTCCCTCTCTCTCCCTCCCTTCCTCCGTACCTCTCTCTCTCTCCCTCCCTCCTTTGCTCCCTCTCTCTCTCTCCATCCCTCTCTCCGTACCTCTCTCTCTCCCTTCATTTGCTCCCTCTCTCTCTCCTTTCCTCCATACCTCTCTCTCTTCCTCCTTTGCTCCCTCTCTCCCCCTTCCTCCTTTGCTCCCTCTCTCTCTCTCCCTCTCTTTCTCAGTACCTCTCTCTCTCCCTCCCTTCCTCCGTACCTCTCTATCTCCCTCCCTTCCTCCATACCTCTATCTCTCCCTCTCTTCCTCCGTACCTCTCTCTCTCCCTCCCTCCTTTGCCCCCTCTCTCTCCCTCCCTCCTTTGCTCACTCTCTCTCTCTCCCTTCCTCCATACCTCTCTCTCTCCCTCCCTCCTTTGCTTCCTCTCTCTCTCTCTCCCTTCCACCGTACCTCTCTCTCTCCCTCCCTCCTTTTCTCCCTCTCTCTGACTCTCTCTCCCTTCCTCCATACCCCTCTCTCTCCCTCCTTCCTGTGCTCCTTCTCTCTCCCTCCCTCCTTTGCTCCCTCTCTCTCTCCCTCCCTTCCTCCGTACCTCTCTCTCCCCCCTTCCTTTGCTCCCTCTCTCTCCCTTCCTCCATACCTCTCTCTCTCTCCCTCCCTTCCTCCATACCTCTCTCTCTCTCTCCCTTCCTCCATACCTTTCTCTCCCTCCCTCCTTTGCTCCCTCTCTGTCCCTCCCTTCCTCCGTACCTCTCTCTCTCCTTTGCTCCCTCTCTCTCTCTCCCTCCGTTTCTGCGTACCTCTTTCTCTCCCTCCCTTCCTCCATACCTCTCTCTCTCCCTCCCTTCCTCCGCATCTCTCTCTCTCCCTCCCTCCTTTGCTCCCTCTCTCTCTCTCTCCCTTCCTCCATACCTCTCTCTCCCTCCCTCCTTTGCTCCCTCTCTCTCTCTTCCTTCCTCCGTACCTTTCTCTCCCTCTCTCCTTTGCTCCCTCTCTCTCTCTCTCTTCCTCCGTACCTCTCTCTCTCCCTCCCTCCTTTGCTCCCTCTCTCTCTCTCCCTTCCTCCATACCCCTTTCTCTCCCTCCCTCCTTTGCTCCCTCTCTCTCTCCCTTCCTCCGTACCTCTCTCTCCCTCCCTCCTTTGCTCCCTCTCTCTCTCTCCCTTCCTCCATACCTCTTTTGCTCCCTCTCTCTCCCTCCCTTCCTCCGTACCTTTCTTTCTCCCTCCCTCCTTTGCTCCCTCTCTCTCCCTCCCTCCTTTGCTCCCTCTCTCTCTCCCTCCGTTTCTGCGTACCTCTTTCTCTCCTTCCCTTCCTCCGTACTTGTCTCTCTCCCTCCCTTCCTTCGTACCTCTCTCTCTCCCTCCCTCCCTCCGTACCTCTCTCTTTCCCTCCTTCCTTTGCTCCCTCTCTCTCTCCCTCCCTTCCTCCGTACCTCTCTCCCTCCCTTCATCCTTACCTCTCTCTCACCCTCCCTCCTTTGCTCCCTCTCTCTCTCTCCCTTCCTCCGTACCTCTCTCCCTCCCTTTCTCCGTACCTCTCTCTCCCTCCCTTCCTCCGTACCTCTCCCTCCCTCTTTTGCTCCCTCTCTCTCCCTCCCTTCCTCCGTACCTCTCTCTCTCCCTCCCTCCTTTGCTCCCTCTCTCTCTCTCCCTCCCTTTCTCCGTACCTCTCTCTCTCCCTCCCTTCCTCCGTACCTCTCTCTCTCCCTCCCTTCCTCCGTATCTCTCTCTCTCCCTCCCTCCTTTGCTCCCTCTTTCTCTCTCTTCCTTCCTCCGTACCTTTCTCTCCCTCTCTCCTTTGCTCCCTCTCTCTCTCTCCATTCCTCCGTACCCCTCTCCCTCCCTCCCTCCTTTGCTCCCACTCTCTCTCCCTTCGTCCATACCTATCTCTTTCCCTCCCTCCTGTGCTCCCTCTCTCTCCCTCCCTCCTTTGCTCCCTCTCTCTCTTTTCCTCCATACCTCTCTATCTCCCTCCCTCCTATGCTCCCTCTCTCTCCCTCCCTTCCTCCGTACCTCTCTCTCTCCCTCCATCTTTGCCCCCTCTCTCTCTCTCTCCCTTCGTCCATACCTCTCTCTCTCCCTCCCTCCTTTGCTCCCTCTATCTCTCTCTCACTCTCTTTCTCCGTACCCCTCTCTCTCCCTCCCTTCATCCTTACCTCTCTCTCTCCCTCCCTTACTCTCTACCTCTCTCTCTCCCTCCCTTCCTCCGTACCTCTCTCTCTCCCTCCTTACCTCTCTCTCTCCCTCCCTCCTTTGCTCCCTCTCTCTCTCCCTCCTTACCTCTCTCTCTCTCTCCCTCCCTCCTTTGCTTCCTCTCTCTTTCTCCCTCCGTCCGTATCTCTCTCTCTCTCCCTCCCTCCTTTGCTCCCTCTCTTTCTCTCACCCTCCTTACCTTTCTCTCTCCCTCCCTCCTTTGCTCCCTCTGTCTCCCTCTCTCCCTCCCTACCTCTCTCTCTCTCACTCCCTCCTGTGCTCCCTCTCTCTCTCTCCCTCCCTTCCTCCGTACCTCTCTCTCTCCCTCCCTCCTTTGCTCCCTCTCTCTCTCCCTCCTTACCTCTCTCTCTCCCTCCCTCTTTTGCTCCCTCTCTCTTTCTCCCTTCCTTTGTACCTCTCTCTCTCTCTCTCCCTCCCTCTTTTGCTCCCTCTCTCTCTCTCCCTTCCTCGGTTCCTCTCTCCCTCCCTCTTTTGCTCCCTCTCTCTCTCTCCCTTCCTCCGTACCTCTCTCTCTCCCTCCCTCTTTTGCTCCCTCTCTCCCTCCCTCCTTACCTATCTCTCTCCCTCCCTCCTTTGCTCCCTTTCTCTCTCTCTCCCTCCCTGCGTACCTCTCTCTCTTCCTCCCTCCTTTGCTCCCTCTCTCTCTCCCTCCCTCCTTACCTCTCTCTCTCCCTCCCTCCTTTGCTGCCTCTCTCTCTCTTCCTCCCTCCGTAACTCTCTCTCTCCCTCCCTTCTTTGCTCCATCTCTCTCTCCCTCCCTCCTTACCTCTCTCTCTATCTGTCTCTCCTTTGCTCCCCCTCTCTCTCCCTCCCTCCGTACCTCTCTCTCTCTCCCTCCCTTCTTTGCTGCCTCTCTCTCCCTTCCTCCATACCTCTCTATCTCCCTCCCTCCTTTGCTCCCTCTCTCTCCCTTCCTCCGTTCCTCTCTCTCTCTCCCTCCCTTCTTTGCCCCCTCTCTGTCTCCCTTCCGCCATACCTCTCTCTCTCCCTCCCTCCTTTGCTCCCTCTATCTCTCTCTCACTCTCTTTCTCCGTACCTCTCTCTCTCCCTCCCTTCATCCGTACCTCTCTCTCTCCCTCCCTTCATCCGTACCTCTCTCTCTCCCTCCCTTCCTCCGTACCTTTCTCTCTCCCTCCCTTCCTCCGTACCTCTCTCTCTCCCTCCCTCCTTTGCTCCCCCTACGCGGTTCATACTTCGCAATAAGTCAAGTCAAGTCAATATTTATTTCAAAAAACCCCTAGGGTTACATGAATAAAATAAATAAAAATTGCAATAAACACGACAAAAAAGATGTAATAATGAGACACAACACTTCGAATTAACCTAAAATAAATCTCATAACAAAATAATTGTAATTATTTTTTTTTTTTACAGGAATGTATATGTTTCTGTGTTTGTTTTTGTTTTAATACAAAAAAAACC